>NC_079229.1:30011253-30223753 GCF_029633865.1 Lampris incognitus
GGGACAAATATGCACATGACGCTGAAATGACATGTCGACATTGTTAAATAAGTATGTTTGGTTAACGGGGAACAGGTGGTTGCTAAAAAAGGCAAGATATGAGGGAAAGGTCGACCTGACTTAATGTACATAAGGAGCTTCATTTCAGGGCTCACTGGAGTATTTCCACGCTGCTCATACGACAGAGCACAGAGAATGCTAATATTGTTTAAAAGCAAGCTACGCATTTATCTCTATTTTAAGTATTTGAACTTTTCTTGGAGAATTATGTATTTTATGTTTATTTCATCTTATGTCCTTATTTTTTTTTCTTTAATCTTATCATATCATCTTATCTCGGTTTATTTGATCTTACATAATCTTAGCTTCTCTTTCCATTAGTTTTATGATTATATATATATATATATATATATATATAAGTGCTTCCCAACAGTAGGCCTGTGTCATAAATCACAAGTTAATTTCCCAGCAGCCGTCAACATAATGGGCGTTTAACCATCGCCTCGTGGCCCCGGTGTTACACAACAAGAACACCGTTGCTGTGCTGGACAAAACTGCATTCCAACGATTTAAAATAAAATGGATCGGTCAGTCCGTTAGGAGCAATGCCAGGGCTATTAACGTCACAGCAGCAATTAAAATAAATGCAGATAAATAGAAGGCCGGCACACGCGCTGAAGATCAGGCCGACAAGATTAACGAGCTAATTATCAATGTCCTCCCCCTGCCTGCCGACTCTTAGCGACCAAGTAACAACAGGAAAACACTTCCATTACAAACTATCGATTGTTTTCCCATGTCCTTAGCATGTCCCTCGACTGGCTCCATCTTAATTGTATCAAGGCGATTTGATCTTGGGACTGTTCCACCTCACCTGCTCCTGGACCAAGTCAAATAATATGGGCCCGAGTCCTATAGGACAGTGGTTCTCAACCTTTTTGGGGTCCTGGACCCCCTGCGTATTTTTGATCTACCCTGAGGACCCCTCCACCTGATCTTGGGGGAGGGGGGTTGCAATTTGATAGAAACAGTAGAAACTGCATTTTAAATTACATTATAGCATTTATTCACTCTTTGGGGCAAAAATAAGAGCTCTCAGTTGTAACTTAGATATAGTTAACAAAACAGAATTCTTATGCAGTAACTTTCAGATATATGTAACAAAACACAATATGTATTCAGTAACTTTCAGATATATGTAACAACAGAATTTTTATGCAGTAACTTTTAACAATGCAAACGGGAGCAAGAGCTCTTATTAAAATACAATAAATTACACTTGTGAAACAGATGTAATTAGAGAAAAAAGTCCTGTTACCCTTTATAGTTTAGGTAGATAAAGGTCTCAGTCACATTTGAGTAAAATAATCCTATTTCTATAAATGTCATAGGGTCTTTTTTTTAAAAGATATTTTAATTTCACGGACCCCTTGCAATTACACCACGGACCACTAGGGGTCCGCGGACCCCCGGTTGTGAAACACTGCAGTATAGGGAGAATGAGCGGAGTCTTTGTGTGTGTCCATTGAATCGATAAATGGATCCAGGGCCGCGCTGTTGTGACAAAGGGCGGTAACTCAAAACCAGCCGAATAACGGCGGTATTGTTAGGACAACCATGCCGTCCAGGTCCAATTAGCTTGGTGCAAGCAGATAGGGAAGAGGGCAGCCAGAGGTGCGTTCACATTCGGCGAACTGAGGCAAACGTGTGTTCTTTGAACTTTTAAACGTGAACTTTTTGTTTTATCGTTTCAACCTTTAACTACTGTAGCGACCCCGTACTGTTGGGAGTGCTGATTAGCGGAGTCAGTCTATAATCCCCCTGCTCTCTGCCAATCAGGGGAATGCATGTTACATCGGTCAGTGTGCGTACCTGTGGTTGGTGGAGCGGGACGGGGCAGAGCCAATCATCATTGTTTTTCTTGTGTGTGTGTGTGTGTGTGTGTGTGTGTGGTGGGGGGGGGGCAGTGAGTTGTTCAGATAATGGCGGACTGGGGCCGACAACAGACGAAAACAAAGACGACGTTTGGTTCTTAACTCGGTAAGTGAGATATTTATAGAAGTGAACGCTACCACACCTAACGCTTTAGCGGTATGTGACGTATGCGAGTTAGCCAAAGCTAACGACCACAGAGAGCAATGCAATCGCTAAGCTAACGCTAACGATAGCGTACCAAAAAAAAGGCTCTCTAAAAACGTGTCAACGTAATTTGGCAGACAAACTAATAAAATTAAATAAAATCTAACACTTACGTTAAGGCTGGGTGATGTAGCTGAAACATTTTTTATCACAAAATGTTTCATTTCGGTCGATGTCGATCATTTCAATGACAGAGGAAGACGCAGAGGACAGGAAGAAGTGGAAACGGATGATCTGCTGTGGCGACCCCTAACGGCAGCAGCCGGAAGTAGTAGTAGATTTTAATGACCTATTTTTAATAAAGACATGGAGAGGGGGAAAAAAGTTGAATTTAACCATTTTATTTTGAATTTAACCGTCTTACTTATAACTTGACCACCACGGTGGTCTGATATCGAACAGACTTAAAACAAAAAGTGGCTAGCTGACCCGTCCTTTTTTTATCAACTATTTCCTCACCGTCTGCACTCATGTTCTCACGCCACACTTTCCTGTGTCGTGTCACATGTTGATGGTGCAACAGAATACACCTGTTAAATGATTGGCTGTTTGCGTGTCACTCGTACCTTACTCCATTATCCAGTGATATGATCGGCTGTTTAGAACCAGGGAGGCCCATGCATGGAGTTTTCTACAAAAATATTGGCTGTTCGCTTGTCATTCATGGAACACTCCATTATCAAAGGATATGGTAAGATGCTTATGAGCCAGGGAGGGAGCATACGGATTCGTTATGTTCTTTCATGGTGGTTTGCATTTAATGCATATGGGTGAAACTATTGAACATTCTATCGAGCAATTTTTTCATTGCTATTGATGGAAGTGTCTATAACCGGTACATGTCACAATATCTATGTATGCATGAATACCATGTCTAAGAATCCCCCTTAAGCGAACGGTTTGGTAATATAAAGTATAATATTAAACCAAAGCTAGTTTTCACATAATACTCCCTTTACTATTGTAGATCTCATTTTGTGAAAGATTTTAGCTAATCAATTGTCCTTATCAATTTTAGACAACAAAATTGTGTATCACGATATCACAATATCACAATTCCATCTGGATACGATACCACTGAAAGACTACAAATGATAATATTTAATTATTGCCCAGCCCTAACCTACATGTATTGTCTGGGGTAAATCCCATCATGGCACGCACCTCCCATACTCCAGCGTCCATGTTTGTTTGCCAAGAACTACCTCCTTAGACCCTTCGCAAATGTTCACAGTGAACTCAAAGCAAACGAAAGTATTTGTGAACGTTTGCCTTTGTTTGCTAAATCGAATGCACCACAGGTCGCGTGGAGTTTAAAGAACTTCCTTCAGCTGAGTGAGGATTTGTGTCGTTTGGCCTGCATCTGACCTTGACAAGACACCAAACCCCTTCTTAGCCATGCCGCTTGTTGGAACATCCGCCAACTACACATCTGAAAATTAAAGGAAGTGGGAAGGTAAATTGAAATGTACTTTTTGGGGTTTTCTGTAGTTTGTAGATTTCTTGAGTAAACACACACACACACAGTGTTGCCAGATTGGGCTACTTTTTATTTGATTGGGCGGGTAAAAATGGCTCTGATAAACATTATTATTACGTACTTACACCGGACGGACAGAAAAAAGGGCTAATTTTGGGCGGGTTCAGGGCTCTGATTGGGCTATTCAAATCTGGCAACACTGCACACAGAGCAGGAAGCCCACACTTTAAAGATATACTCTTCCCTCCATCCCCAATGTTAGTGGCTTTCCCCCCATCAGTTGTTGGAAAAAGCTAGCTGGTTGGGTGATTATTTGAGTTGCAGCACATTTGTTTGGTTGTCTCTTATATTGTTATAGAGAGATTTATCTGCAGTGTTAAATCAGAAAGAGCAACCGATGTAGTTGAATCCATGCATTTCTCGTTTACCAAGTAGTCACTTCCTAAGTTGTTTTTCAGCAGCACAGTGGCCTACATTCAGTGCATACAAACCCACTGTAAAACGACAATATTAGATAAAACGAGATTAGATAAACATATGCACAACTAGGGACATTGCATTTTGTGATAATTAATCCACTAAAAACTTCCAACAACATGGATTTAAAGCATGCAAAGAAACAAAAGACAAAACAAAGCAAAAAATAACCCCAGTAAAATAACACAATTATAGTACAAGCCAAACAATGTGGACAAGGTCACCCTTCAGAAAAAATGTCCTCAAGAATGTCAAAAATAGACCGGGGAATGGTAATCAAAACGCAATTAGAATTGAATTAATTCAATGGAAAATCCTACTTGATAGTAATCAATAGTTAACAAAAGCATTAAAATTGAATGAGAAGGTCAAATTAGCGTGGGAATAAGGGCTGTATAAAACAAGAGGAATCGACTGGAATGAGGCGTGTGGTTATGGTTATGAGGGAGTGGGCCTTCAGCAGAGTTCAGTGGCACCATTGTCATATTGTACAATCGATTCCCAGTCCTATACGGACAGCGGATGTGCTGAGCTCCGCTGTAATTGCTAATTCAGACAGAGCCACTTAAACAGCAGTGGATCCCTGGACACCCACCACACTCATAATCCAATAGTTTGCTGATGTGCATTCAATCGCACACTTGCATCTTACTCAGTCATTAACGTGGTTCAAATTTATGGTTTGTGTCTCCATAGCATAACATTGATTTCTCTTTGGATAATTGGATAACATCTAGACGGGAAGAGTCGAAATACAGTTCTCAAATATTTGATAGAACAAGACATAAACAGGGCTGTTTATGTGGGGGGTCGGATTATTTTTGATAAAAATTATGAAAAGAGGGCTTAAGTGTGTGTGTGTGTGTGTGTGTGTGTGTGTGTGTGTGTGTGTGTGTGTGTGTGTGTGTGTGTGTGTGTGTGTGGCGGGTATAAGGGAAAGACGGGGAGAGACTGAGTGACAAAAAAGAAAGACAGGCGCTGAGATAGATAGATAGATAGATAGATAGATAGATAGATAGATAGATAGATAGATAGATAGATAGCTTGTTAACACAACATGTACACATGAGTTTACTTACATACAAATTTACATATTTACATCCATACACTTATACATGGGTACACACATGTACAAGTATTTACTACAAACCTACTACATACAGGTCATTAGTAGGACATGGACATGGGTACACAGAAACTCCTGCCAAAGCAGCAGGCTTTTCTCCAGGCTATGGACCTGTACCTTCAACCGGATGGGAGGACAGTGAGGAATGGGCTGAGCGGGTGCGCGGGGTCATGGAGTAAAGTGAGTCAAAGAAAGTTGAATCAGTTCATCTGGATACGTTTATTGACATGAATGTTTTCATCACTCATCTAAGTGACATCTTCAGTCTGAAGAGTGACTGGAGAGGTCACTTAGATGAGTGTTTCTGTCCGTAAACGTTGCATCCAGATGAACTGATTCAACTCTCCTTGATTTTCTTACCTGGATTATTGAGCATGCATAAAGAAGAGTAAGTGAGTGAGTGCTTTGCATGTGATAGAAAGATAGTCAGACACCGATGAGCTGGTCAGACCCTGATGTGTTCATTCAACAGTCCACACAAGCAGGAAAAAAATTAGGGAAAGGAACAGGAAGTCCAGAACAGGATCAGGAAGCTAAGAATAATGGTCGGGCAAAGACCACTAGTTGAGGGTACCAGTTGAGCCATGATCCATCACTAAGTCATCAAGTTGGCCAAAGTAGTTTAAAGAGAGAAGCTAATGAAGGATACAACATCCTATATAACTCAAGGTCAAAGGGAGAGAGCTTCGTGCATTACATCAGCATTACATATATCAGATAGATAGATAGATAGATGGATAGATGGATAGATAGCTTGTTAACACAACATCAGCATTACATATATAATCAAGTCCAGTTGCACTTGATTCAATTCCTTTGGTTAGACACCATAGTTGTGTTATATTGTTGTGATATAGACATATCTTTAACATTCTTAAATTACTTTTACCAAGGACACATTTAAATTACATGACTTTTATGCTAAAATGATAGTGTAGCCTTCAAACACAATCAACTCAATATAACCGTGCGGCACAAATGCCCAGATGTTTGGCATACCCCCCATGAAAAATCAGTGTTACAGCACTGATTTTTTTTCATTCATCAAAGTGGACAATCAAACCACTCAGCTAGTAAATTCAAACATAGACAAAAATAAAAACAAAAGGGGCAACGGTTACAGCTGCCTTTTGGCCATTGCAACTGCAGCTGTTGAAATTTAGTGGAGGCGTTGACAGATTGGGTGCACAGATGTGTGCTACATGATTATGGTATGAGCGCCACGCTAGCTATCAATAAATTCATTACCCGTCATCACAGACAGACACGCCAGATATATGTTCTGGAGTGAGGAGAAGAGAAAATGAATCATCTATTGTGTCTTTTATGGAATATATCATGGCATACAAAAATTAAGGTTTATTGCTGCAAGAGGTGGGATCCCCACCTATAGGTGCCAGAACGCAGTAGTCTACGAATGAGTGTTGCCAGATCCTGTTCAGGTAGAGAGACAGAGTGATGAGAGAAAGCGAAAGAGAGGGGTGGGGGGTGGATAGAGGAGGAGATGGAGAGAATCATGATTGAGTGAACACTCCCAGGATTCAGAGGGGACACCACAGGGGGTCAAGGATGCTTTGGTGGATGTTTATGGAGAGTGAAGAAGAGCATTGACATTCTTCTTCATCATCCTGATCAGTCTCAGGGTGGAAAGAAGGACGAAGAGATATGATTGATGGAACAGAATGGCATGGCAGTAAACGAGTGTCAAGAGGCTCTACACTGTGTGTGTGTGTGTGTGTGTGTGTGCGCGCACCTGTATATTTATGCTTGTGCTTGTCTGTTCAGGTATAAACGTGTGTGTGTGTGTGTGTGTATAATATTCATTGTGTGATAAACACATTAATCTATTTCGTCATGACCTCTGACATCTGTGAGATCCTGTTCCCCACCTGGAAAGCATGTAATACAAAATTAAAAAAGCGAAACAAATACAGCACATTGACTGAATGCACTTTGCAATGTGTAGTTCAACGTCTTTCCATGTGTGTGTCTGTAAACCTGTGTGTGTATTTGTACATTGAAGCACACATAAACTAAAAACATGGCAAAGCTCGCAGCTGTGCCAACAGATGGGCAGCCTACGGCAAACAGCCAAGACAAAAATGAGAAAGAGGGAGGAGAGAGAGGAGGTTAGAGGAGAGAACTCATCACTTGTAGGTTTGGGTATGGAAACTGAAAACACACACACTGCTAGAGCTGTCAACTGCCTTTGACATGGTTAAGCACCAAATCCTCCTCTTCACACTCACTGAGCTTGGTAGCGCAGGATCTGCCGTCCGCTGGTTCATGTCCTACCTCTCGGGGGGAGATCTTTGGAGGGGAGAAGTGTCCAAACTTCATGGCTTATCCACGAGGGTGCCTCAAGGGTCAGTGCTTGGTTGCATTCTCTTCTCAATATACACCACCTCACTTGATGCAATCATCCGTTCCCATTTTTTTCTCATACCATTGCTATGCTGACGATACCCAGCTCTTCCTATCATTCCTGCCAGATGACTTCACAGTCTCGGCATGGATATTATCGTGCCTTGCTGATATTTCTGCATGGATGAAAGAATGCCATCTTCGGCTTAAACTATCTAAGACTGAGCTCCTTGTCATCCTGGCCAGTCCATCCTTACAACAATAGATCAATATCCAGCTCAGATCAACCCAACTCATGCCCACAAAGTCTACCTGAAACCTGGATGTTATGATTGATGACCAGCTAACCTTTAAGGTTCACGTGGCCTTGATTGCTCGGTCATGCCGATTTGCCCTCTACAACATCAGGAAAATGCACAACTCCTGGTGCAGTCTCTTGTAATATCACACATTGACTACTGCAGCTCCTTCCTGGCAGGTCTCCCTGCATACACTTTCAATCCTCTGCAAATGATCCAGAACACGGCGGCGCATCTGGTCTTCAACCAACCCGAAACAGCACGTCACTCCACTGTTCATATCCTCCACTGGCTCCCAGTAGCTGCCTGCATCAAATTCAAAACCTTGATGCTTGCTTACAAAACAGCAACTGAAACACCTCCTGCCTACCTGAACTTTCTCATTCAGGTCTACACTCAGTACCACTCACTACGCTCTGCCAATGAAAGGCGCCTGGCACTTCCGCCACAATGGGGCCTTAAGTCACTAGCCAGACTTTTCTCTTCTGTAGTTCCCCGATGGTGGAACAAGTTACCAAACCCCATTCGATCCGCTAAGTCCCTCTCCATCTTTAAGAAGAAGCTAAAGACCCAGCTCTTTCACAAACACCTCCACACCTGATGGTATTAATAAAAATACCAACCAAAAAAAAAGAAGAAAAAAAATCACTTCTATGCACCCTATGCATTGCCTTTGTGCACTGCCTGTTGACACCTATGTCCTATCAGACTTGAACCTGTTTTTTTGGCACTTACTTGCATTGTTGTCCCCAGACTAGATCCTTGCTTGTGTTATATTATCTCTCATATGTACGTCGCTTTGGATAAAAGTGTCTGCTAAATTAAAGTGTAGCACACACGCACACGCACGCGCGCGCACACACGTGACCAGACGGAGTATAGAGACAAAGTAGAGTCACACTGTCAGGGCTCCAACCTGGGATGCATGTGGGGAGAACCACAGACAATCACAGACTACATGGGAAAACCGAACTGTATTCCACTGTTGTCACTTTACAGATGAGTTTAACACCTTCTATGCTCGCTCTGAAGCCGTGAACATTGAACATACTGTGAAGACAACTGCGGCATCAGATAATGTGCTAACACTGACTGTGGCCGAGGTGAGGAAAAACCTCAAGAAGGTTAACTACCACAAAGCACCTGGCCTTGATGGCAATCCAGAGTGGGTTCTCAAAGCCTGTGCTGACCAGCTGGCCAGGGTGATGACTGACATATTCAACATTTCTATGGCCCAGTCTGTAGTCCCCACGTGCTTCAAAAAGTCCACCATCGTCCCAGTTCCCAAGAAAGGCAAGGTAACCTGACTTAACTACTACTGCCCTATAGCACTGACATCAGTTATCATGAAGTACTTCAAGTGGCTAGTCAAGACCCACATCACCTGATCACTGCCTTCTATGCTGGAACCACTGCAGTTTGCTTACACACCAAACCGATCCACCAACGACGCCATTGCCACCATGCTGCACCTTTCCCATTTGGATAAGTGGAATACGTATGTGAGCATGCTGTTCATTGACTACAGCTCAGCTTTCAACACCATTGTGCCCTCAAAGCTTGTCACCAGGCTCAGGGACCTGGGAGTCAACACCTTCCTCTGCAACTGGATAATGGACTTCTGACAGGCAGACCCCAGGTGGTGAGGATGGGCAGTATCACCTCCTCCTCATTGATCCTGAACACTGGTGGCCCGCAGGGCTGCATGCTAAGCCCACTCTTGTACTACCTGTTCACCCACAACTGTGGCCCACCATAGCTCTAATGCCATCATTAAGTTTGCCGATGACACCACCATCCTCGGCCTCATCACAGACAGTGACAAGACAGCCTACAGGGAAGAGGTGAAGGCCCTGGCGAGGTGGTGCCAGGACAATAACCACTCCCTCAAAATCAGCAAAACCAAAGAGATGATCATGGGCTTCAAGAGACAACAGGGGTTTGTGAACACTCCCATCCACATCATAGGATCACCAGTGGAAAGGGTCAGCAGCTTCAAGTCCCTCATTGTCCACATAACTGAGGACTTGTCTTGGTTCCTTCATATGGACACTGTGATCAACACAGCACACCAGTAACTATTTTTCCTCCAGATGCTGGGGAAATTTGGCATGGCCCCACAGACCCTTATTAACCTTTACAAATGCACCACTGAGAGCATCCTGACTGGCTGCATCACTGCCTGCCTGGTATGGCAGCTACTCTGTTCTTGACCACAAAGCTCTGCAGATTGAAGTGAAAATTGCAGCGTTATATAAAATGCAACTTGATTGATTTATTGATTGACTGAGTTCATCACAAGCAGTGATCTGCCCACCATGCAGGACATTTATACCCGGAGGCTTCTGAAGAAGACCCACAAAATAATCAGAGACCCCAGCCACCCAGGACACAAATTGTTCTCTGTACTTCCATCTGGCAAGAGGTACCAGAGCATCAAGTCTCGGACCAACAGATTTAAAGACAGCTTCTACCTCCATAAGATTCTTGAACTTATCACTCATTGCAACAAGACATGTATGTTAGGGTTGATACTCTTGTCTGTGCCCCTTTTCCTCCATCACACTCTCTGGATCTCTTTCCATCTCTGGCTCCATCCCAATTCCAAAAATATCATCTCTTATCTGACTTTGGTTTGTTGATGAGAAAAGAGAAATGAAGCTAGAGGGAATTAGGGTAGACTGAGAGAAAGGAGAGAAAGGCCCCCTCCACTACACTGAACAAACAGAAAAATAAAAATGCCTCTGTTGCTTAACCCTTCTGTTTTCCAGTGTTCGTCCTCTCCCTCTTTCTTTCTCACGAAGGTAGGAAAGCTTTTGTGCTGTTACGCAGGGGTGTCTGGTTTTAACTGAGCTGTTGCAACGTTGGTATGTCATTCAAAAAGGTTAGAAGTCATCAAGTGCTGCTTTCCTCCGTCGTCGCAAATACATCTCAAAAAGAAAAGAAAAAAGGAAGGAACACAGTCTCTCTTTCTCTCACTCCCCTTCTATCCCTCACACACGTTCTGTCAAGTGACAGTTTTAATGAGAAAGAGAAGATTTTTAAAAGCCATTCATTGCCACTTCACAGAGTAGCAGAAACTCTCCTCCCATCTCTCTCTCTCGCTCTCTCTTTCTCTCTCTCTCTCTCTCTCAAAGGTTAAACATAAACAGAATTTCTGGAAAAATGGTGGAGAAGCCATCTGTCTGTTTTATGCAGCTGCTCGCTCTCTCGCTCACACACACACACACACACACACAGTGGGCCACGTGAGTACAGACCGAAGGCATTGAGATTTGAGAACATCTGCTTGCCAAAACAAAACTTTAGAAAACATGAAAAAAAAAAACCAAAAAGACAGGCTTATTTTTATATTCCAGTGTCGCACACTGAGTCACACACATTTACATATCTCAGCAAATTTGATTGAAATGAACTTCCTCTCACCGCGTCGTTGGCTTCTCCACTTCTGCAACTCCTCAGATCTCATTTCCTGACCGTTTAGTTATCTCACCTTAATTAAATCTTGAAAAGGGACTTGCACAGCGGGAATTAGAAGAGGTGTAGCTCTGTTCACTGCAATTATCTCAAGGTGCAGGTGGAGGGAAGTTTAGATAAAATCAGACTGTAACGCGTACACACACACATTCACACAGATATACACACAAGCAGTCAGTCACACAGCATCACGCAAGTAAACACGCACAATCAAACACGCAGACCTGCACACACACACCCTACAAACACCTTCGGACACACGCTCAGATACACTCGCACACACCTGGCAATGTTTTAATAAGTGATTAATATTTAATCAGACGCACTGTTAGTGAAGGATGTGCCCCCCCCCCCCTTTGGACAACAGGATGATGAACGAGTGTGCCGAGCGAAGGATAGCAAGATAAACACTGGAGCGTCGGTGAGATGACAGTGGAAGGAGGAGCCATCTATCACACCAAGGTTTTCCACGACAAGCCACCGCCGGTGTCGCCAGGCGAGGTCCCGCTCTGCGCCATGTGTCTGTGGGTGCCATGGCCCTCGAACAGCCATGGCACAGGCTCTAAGCTCATCAGCATGTTATACAACCACAAAATGGGGGGGGGGGGGTCAAAGTTTGCGTCGGGCCCCAACAATGCTTGGGTCGGCTCTGAGCACGCGCTCGCACACAAATTTCTCTTGCCTCTGTTGGGTGACAAGATTTGGCCGGTTCTCACTCCCCCCGGGTTTATATTTTTCAAGTGCCTACAGCCAAATGAAGCGTTGGTGCTCCTCACACGGGGAACGGAAACAAAATTACGTTTGCATAATAATGTCAGCGCATTGCACATGTAATTGTTTCCAACACACATTATATCGCTTGGTAATTAACAGTAATTTTCATGTAAATTTGGTATGAAATTAGTTCCTTTTTATTTCTCTCTGTGAGCCAACCCCTGTTCTTCGACGATAAGCCCCCCCCCCCAGCTCCCCCTATCTCTGCCTCCTCTTCTCTCCTCCCCTCCGTCTTTCACCTCCTCCTCATCTTTGCACGCAGAATGTCCCTGCTCCGCCCGAGGGCAGAGGAAGAACCCTTAAGAACTGAATAAATAAACACCAGATAGATGTCTTGAGTAATAAAAGCCAAACATAGAGTGATGAAATGGGTCCTGGTACACTGGAGAAGAGACATTGTCAAGGCTTAAAGATTTACAATCTGGCTCAGGTGTGTGTTTTTCTAGAAAGTGTTTGCGTAACGTGTTTGTGGTGCATGTGTGTTTCTGTATCAAAGTATTTGTGTTTGACACGGGGATCGCTGGTTTCGAATCCCCGTGTTACCTCCGGCTTAGTCGGGCGTCCCTTCAGACACAATTGGCCGTGTCTGTGGGTGGAAAGCCAGATGTGGGTATGTGTCCTGGTCGCTGCACTAGCGCCTCCTCTGGTCGGTCGGGTCGTCTGTTCAGGGGGGAGAGGAATGGGGGAGTAGTGTGATCCTCCCACACGCTATGTCCCCCTGGTGAATCTCCTCACTGTCAGGTGAAAAGAAGTGGCTGGCGACTCCACATGTATCGGAGGAGGCATGTGGTAGTCTGCAGCCCTCCCCGGATCGGCAGAGGGGGTGGAGCAGCGACCGGGATGGCTCGAAAAATAAGGTAATTGGCCAAGTACAATTGGGGAGAAAAAGAGGGGAAAAAGGCCACAAAAGTGTTTGTGCTTGTAGGCCGTATGTGTGAAAGTCAGATTCCTCTCTTTGATTCCTAAATGAGACATATTTGTTTTTTAGACGGAGGGCTCTTTAATCATGCTGGCAGAGAAGGCCGGCGGGGTGGAAATGTGGGCCAATTGACAATTTCGATTTAGTAATTGTGTGTCTCGAAAGGAACCTGCTTGCACTGAGATGGTTGTGGCGGTGCAGCTGAGGGTGTGTTTATGGGCAGAAGAAACTGAATTTCCATCCATCCCATCCATTATCCAAACCGCTTATCCTGCTGTTAGGGTCGCGGGGATGCTGGTGCCTATCCTAGCAGTCATTGGGTAGCAGGCGAGGAGACACCCTGGACAGGGCCGCCAGGCCATCACAGGGTTCACACACACACACACACACACACACACACACACACACACACCTAGGGACAATTTAGTACGGCCGATTCACCTGACCTACAGGTCTTTGGACCGTGGGAGGAAACCGAAGCACCCGGAGGAAACCCACACAGACACGGGGAGAACATGCAAACTCCTCACTGCAAACTCTCTTGCAGTGAGGTGACCGCACTAACCACTGCACCACTGTGCCGCCTTATTTTAGAGGTTTGCGTTCTAATTGGTTGTTTAGAGTCACGTTATTGTTGGTCACGAATTTGAATCGCATTGAATTTGTATTGTTTAACTTGAATAATTGCACTGAAAAGCTGAATCTGAATTGTGTAATTTGAAGTTGAATCCATTAGCTTGGAACTGAATTACAAACTGTGTTCTGTTCCCACCTTGGAACACACAGAGTGGTCAGGTGATCTCAACGAGCTACCACAAGTAACATTTCCAGATGTGTTTCCCTGGGTTGTTTGTGGTGTGAGTACTTACACCTTCGAGCGGTTCAGAAATTACATATCTCTCGAGGCCCATCTTCAGTGTACAAATGGACGGGTGCAGGACCTGCAGATTTTCAGACTCATTGACCAGAAAACCGTTGTGTACACAAAGCTAGGTAATCGCTACCCACCACACACACATGCACACCTCTGTGTCCCCACTCTAAACTCAACAAAACACCTTTCATTTAGTCATTAGTCTTTCATTTAGGCCACAGTTTGGTTGTTTACTTTCACTAAGTGTGCTTTCCAGCCACTGTTCCACTGTTGTTACTGTTGTTTCTGCACTTTTTTGGATTAGCTTCTGTAGTGGTAATTAGCTGTAAATGTGAAGGCTATTTTGATGTTATTTATGTCTTAGGTTTAACATGCTCAACGCCTCAGTCAACCTCCGCTCAAGCTGTGGGTAATCCTCAGTTCCAGCGGCCAAGTGGGGTGTGCACACTGTACATGCATGAACTGGCATAGCAGAGTCTTGCACACTTGTTGGGGTTCATTTGTTTAAAAGTGGAAGTAGCAGTGCGGATACGGGGTACCAAGACAGTCACTGACGTTCCAGCCTACTGGATGATGCCCTCTAGTGTGGAGAAGGTCCAAGCGGAGGCCACAAGCTCGACTTCTCTAGTGCAGCTAAGAAGAAGACGCTAGACACTTTTTTTTGTTAGTTTGTCTTTAATTTGTGTCTTTACATTGTTTTGTTTTGTTTTTTTGTTTTTTTTTAATGACATGTTGCACACTTATGCAGAAGACATAGTCGC
Source organism: Lampris incognitus (assembly GCF_029633865.1). NCBI lineage: Eukaryota > Metazoa > Chordata > Actinopteri > Lampriformes > Lampridae > Lampris > Lampris incognitus. The sequence goes on from NC_079229.1 coordinate 30,025,944, forward strand.
TAGTTGGACTTTTCAGTGCCATAGGTTTTCTGTTCAGTAGTTTATTTATATATCTATATCTATATATATATCTATATATATATATAGATATATATACACTCACCGGCCACTTTATTAGGCACACCTGTCCAACTGCTCGTTAACGCAAATTTCTAATCAGCCAATCACATGGCAGCAACTCAATGCATTTAGGCATGTAGACATGGTCAAGACGATCTGCTGCAGTTCAAACCGAGCATCAGAATGGGGAAGAAAGGTGATTTAAGTGACTTTGAACGTGGCATGGTTGTTGGTGCCAGACGGGCTGGTCTGAGTATTTCAGAAACTGCTGATCTATTGGGATTTTCACGCACAACCATCTCAAGGGTTTACAGAGAATGGTCCGAAAAAGAGAAAATATCCAGTGAGCGGCAGTTCTGTGGGCGAAAATGCCTTGTTGATGCCAGAGGTCAGAGGAGAATGGCCAGACTGGTTCGAGCTGATAGAAAGGCAACAGTAACTCAAATAACCACTCATTACAACCGAGGTATGCAGAAGAGCATCTCTGAACGCACAACACGCCGAACCTTGAGGCAGATGGGCTACAGCAGCAGAAGACCACACCGGGTGCCACTCCTGTCAGCTAAGAACAGGAAACTGAGGCTACAATTCGCACAGGCTCACCAAAATTGGACAATAGAAGATTGGAAAAACGTTGCCTAGTCTGATGAGTCTCGATTTCTGCTGCGACATTCGGATGGTAGGGTCAGAATTTGGCGTCAACAACATGAAAGCATGGATCCATCCTGCCTTGTATCAACGGTTCAGGCTGGTGGTGGTGGTGTAATGGTGTGGGGGATATTTTCTTGGCACACTTTGGGCCCCTTAGTACCAATTGAGCATCGTGTCAACGCCACAGCCTACCTGAGTATTGTTGCTTACCATGTCCATCCCTTTATGACCACAGTGTTCCCATCTTCTGATGGCTACTTCCAGCAGGATAACGCGCCATGTCATAAAGCTCGAATCATCTCAGACTGGTTTCTTGAACATGACAATGAGTTCACTGTACTCAAATGGCCTCCACAGTCACCAGATCTCAATCCAATAGAGCACCTTTGGGATGTGGTGGACCGGGAGATTCGCATCATGGATGTGCAGCAGACAAATCTGCAGCAACTGCGTGATGCTATCATGTCAATATGGACTAAACTCTCTGAGGAATGTTTCCAGTACCTTGTTGAATCTATGCCACGAAGGATTAAGGCAGTTCTGAAGGCAAAAAGGGGTCCAACCCGGTACTAGCAAGGTGTACCTAATAAAGTGGCCAGTGTGTGTGTGTGTGTGTGTGTGTGTGTGTGTGTGTGTGTATATATATATATATATATATACTCAGGTGGCATGGTGGTGCAGTGGTTAGCGCAGTCGCCTCACAGCAAAGAGGGTCCTGGGTTCGAGCCCCGGGTAGTCCAAACTTGGGGGTCGTCCTGGGTTGTCCTCTGTGTGTAGTTTGCATGTTTTCCCTGTGTATGCGTGGGTTTCCTTCGGGTGCTCTGGTTTCCTCCCACAGTCCAAAGACATGTAGGTCTGCTGGATCAGCTGTGCGAAATTGTCCCTAGGTGTGAATGTGTGTGTGCGTGGGGGGGGGGGGGCTGTGATGGCCTGGCGGCCTGTCCAGGATGTTGCCCCACCTGCCGTCCAATGACTACTGGGATAGGCTCCAGCATCCCTGCGACCCTGAGAGTAGGATAAGCGGTTTGGATAATAGATGTGGATATATATTCTTTTTCCCCAGAAACCATCAGTATTGTTGTTGATAAAAATGCTCAACTAATGAGGAGCGGAATATTAAGTCCAGTGGCAGCGTGCTTTACACCACTCCAAACGACGCTTGGCATTGTGCTTGGTGATGTACTGCTTGCACGCAGCTGCTCATCCATGAAGCTCCCGGCACACAGTTTTTGTGCTGATGTTAATGCCAGAGGATGTTTGAAACTCTGCAGTTATTGAGTCAACAGAGTGTTGGTGACTTCTACGCAGTATGCGCCTCAGCACTCGTTGAGCCCGCTGTGTGACTACGTGGTCTGCCACTTCGTGGCTGAGTTGCTGTTGTTCCTAAACGCTTCCACTTTTCAATAATACCACTTACAGTTAACCGTGAAATATGTAGCAGGTAAGGAATTTCACGAACTGACTTATTGCAAATGTGGCATCCTATGACAGTACCGCGCTTAAATTCACTGAGCTCTGCAGAACGCGTGTTTTTTTTTCGTACCCGTTTTCCGGGAACTCCGCCTCGCGTTATTATTTTTCCCACCTGGTTTACGGGAAGACCCGCCCCTACTCTATCTCTGATTGGCTAACCCTATCCCTAACCTTAACCAACCTAACCCTATCCCTAACCTTAACCAACCTAACCAACAGAGGCAACGAGTACTAGCCAATCAGAGGCAGAGTTCCCGGAAAATGGGTACGAAAAAAATCACGCCTTCAGAATGACCACAAATGTTTGTAAATGCAGACTGCATGGCTAGCTGCTTGATTTTATACACCTGTGTCAATGGGCCTGAATGAAACACCTGAATTCAATGATGATGAAGAGGTGTGTCCTAATACTTTTGTACATATAGTGTGCATATATGTGTGTGTTTATATATATATATATATATATATATATATATATATATATATATATTTGCCTTTTGTATTTTACTTGAACTGTTGCACACTTAAGAAGAAAAAATAGTCACTTTCTGGACTTTTCAGACATATAGTTTTTTTATTTGCCTTTTTTTAAATCTCAATTGTACTTGAAATGTCAGTACTTGAAGGTTACACTGCCACTTCTTTTACTTGTTGTATTTGCACTATATTGGTACTTTGTACTTAACGCATATTTACTTCAGCATTGCTCTAATCAATATTACGTTACACAAATTAAGAGATTCAGAATTGGAGTCATTGTCCATCATTTATTATGGTAACGTGGTATGCAACATATGAATAACTCTATTGCAGTTTACATCACAAGGGTTTCGTAACAACACCAGGGCACATCATAGTCAAGGCACAGCGCACAAACAAGTGTGTCAAGGAAAATCATGTTCTTGCCTTCACATGGGAGCATCATGCTCACTGGTATCGTCTCACTTAGTATGGCGTACTTGGTGTGTACACGTCCTGTCACCCTCTCCATATGGACCATGAGGTGAACTATCTGCTGTGCCTCCTCCACATCTTTTACATCCAGCTGGCAGCGTCCTCGTGTGAATGCAGGGATTTTTACTTCTGCACTCATTAGTCCGTCACTGTCCAACATGTCAAATCCATGATCCGCCAGCACCCAAGTCTCCAGGCGGTAGTTTATGAAGAATGCCACTGTTCTCAGTCACATGCTTATCACTGGCGCGACCAACCCCGACCTTTGGAAATGAAAGAGATAGTAGTTCCCTGAGATGTAATGCCGATAAGATACTATATGGTGGGCTTCTGTTTGTAGTGGGAAATGTCTGTGCTGTAGCGTTCAGATTTGATGCGCTTTCCACGTTAATTTCAAATTAGTCCACACACAGTAACTGCAACATGGTTGACAAAAGCCTTCACAAACTGATGTGACATGCTCCCTTGAAAGCAACAGCCGGGTCCAGAGCCCTAGAAAGAGAGTTATGTCAACTCCGTAGACGTCAATGGGCCAATTATTTAACAGCAATGGCGGATCACGGGAGGCCCGGATAGTTCCAAACAGCGCGACCCGGGGCAACAGGATTTCTATGGCGAAGGTATGTTTCTCGCATTATCAAAGGTTAATTTACAGGTAAGAAGCTACAGTTGACATTTTAATGATGACCATTTTACAAGCACGTTTGAATCAAATTAACGATGTAATTTAAAGCGTGATAGCTCGTCAATTTCAAACAAAATGTTAGTTTTTAATGTTCCTACACATGCGCATAGAATGTGTCACGTTGGAATATATCTATATCTATATATAAATGTAAAAATCTAAAAATAATGGTTAGTAGTTACCAGAAATCGCGGCTAAGCAGTTCATTTAAATGACCCGCCAAGCTTCGTTTGGAACTATTCGGCGGCTACATGAACCACGTGACCCTCTCGCGTTCTGACCCCTCATTGACGTAACACTCTTTCTAGGGCTCTGGCCGTGTCTTCATAATATATTTTCATGCGCATTTTGAAGTATCATATTAAAAAAGGTCTGTGGGGGCGTCCGAGTTGCATGGTGGTCTATTCCGTTGCCTACCAACACGGGGTTTGCTGGTTTGAGTCCCTATGTTACCTCCGACTTGGTTGGGCGTCCCTACAGACACAATTGGCCGTGTCTGTGGGTGGGAAGCCGGATATGGGTGTGTATCCTGGTCGCTGCACTAGCGCCTCCTCTGGTCGGTCGGGTCACCTGTACGCGGGGGAGCTAGGGGGAATAGTGTGATCCTCCCACGTGCGACTCCCCTGGCAAAACATCTCACTGTCAGGTGAAAAGAAGCAGCTGGCGACTCCTCATGTATCGGAGGATGCATGTGGTAGTCGGTAGCCCTTCCTGGATCAGCAGAGGGGGTGGAGCAATGCCCGGGACAGCTCGGAAGAGTGGGGTAATGGCCGGATACATTTAGGGGGGGGAGGGGGGGGGGGAGAAGTTTATGGTTACGAAAAATTTCGAAAGAACTTCCTCAATTTTGCAAAAGTTTTTACGTTCATTTGAGGTGTATTTTCCTTTTTTGGACAAGAGTTAATGAGCTAAATGGGAGACGGAAACACCATTGCCGAAAAAGTTCTGGCGTAGCGAACACTTAACCCACATGACTGATCAGCTGTTTCCGCTGTCAGCATCTTCCCAGGTATTCCCATAATGCGCATTTCTTTGTCTTCCTCTCTGGACAGCATGAAACATGGCCAATAATAGCTGACATGAAACAACAATTACAACTTTCCCAATTGAAACAAATTCCTGAAGACCTCTCTCCATTTTCTCTTGTAGATGGTGAAGGCAACTGGTTTTGTTTCAGGTTCGCAACCTCTACTTCTTCTACTCTGTTTATTAAAGCCATGCGTAATGTAGCCCTATACTGCTAACTTCTGACGAAACTACGGTTAGCATAGCCTAGTTTATTTACTCCAAACCAGTTGATGGAAACGCACCTAATTTGCATTTTCTTTTTCATTCATGATCGAAAGTAACGTTCCTCAACGTGCATCAATCCCTACAAGTCTATGGCTCAAAAGGAGTGAAGGAAATGATCAAAAACATAGCTGAAAAGGAGTTCTAAGAATCTGCACATATCTCTTCCTCAGTGACTGGATGTGTGTCTCACTAAACTGAAATTGAATTTCAATAACTGAATTAGAATTGGGAGAACTGAATACAGTTTGGAATTTGGTTCCAAACTAATAAATTCAATTTCGAATTATGCTATTTGGATTCAGTTTTCAATGCAATTAAACAATACAAATTCAAATTATGTGATACTGTAGTGGTTATGGGGATACATAATTCCCCTTATTGAGCTAGTAGGAACGTTAGTTTACAGCTGCTGTTTTCTCGGTTCGGGTTTACAGTGGTGCACTTCCGCTGCACGGGTTTTTGTTGTTGTTGTAATGGTGGAAGGAATAAATGGTGCACGTTGTGTAGCCGAAAGAGAAAGTTGTCACGACTCCTGCTTGAGCTCCTCTACACTGATGGCGATGGGCACTCCAGACACAGGGTGTGCCAGCATTGCCGCGTCAGCTAGGGCGGCCTTCACATCCTTAAAAGCCTTGTCCCTCTCTGCAGACCAGTCCGTGGCGTGTTTTGGGGCTGTGCCCTTCAGAGCCTCATATAGGGGGCGGAGGAGATCGGCAGCCTGTGGGATGAACCGGTGGTAGAAGGACACCATGCCAATGAACTCCCGGAGGGACTGGGCCGTGTGTGGGCGTGGAAAGTCTGCGACGGCCTCCACCTTAGATGGAAGGGGGGCCGCCCCATCCTTGGTGACCCGGTGGCCCAGGAAGTCAATGGTGCTCAGACCAAACTGGCATTTGGCCAGGTTAACTATCAACCCGTGCAGGCTGAGTCTCTTGAAAAGGGCTCTGAGGTGGGACAAGTGCTCGGACACGGAGGTGCTAGCGACCAGGATGTCATCCAGGTACACAAAGAGGAAAGGCAGGTCCCGCAACACTGAGTCCATGAGGCGTTGGAAGGACTGCGCGGCATTCGGAGTTGTCACAGCCGTTTTGGGGACATCAGCGGGATGGACGGGCACCTGGTGGTATCCACGGACAAGGTCCACCTTGGAAAAGATAACTTTCCCAGCCAATCTTGGATGTGAAGGCCGCCCTGGCTGACGTGGCGATGCTGGCACACCCTGATGAAGAGCAATCCAACCAAGACCTCAACGGTGGAACAGGCAGAGGATGATGGCTGACTTTAGGGAAGCATCACAATGTTCTGAGAAGGCAGATGAAGGCTGCAGCAGAATTTGGCCCCCAGTCATATTGGACTCCATGCCACTGGATCCTGTCTGTCAAGGACCGTGTGGTGGCTGTCTGTGCACCAGTCTCCCCACATTAAACAAAGTCATGCACAGGCAACCTCCATTGAGGGAATTCACCTTAACATCCCAGACTAAGTCCTATGGTGACCAGCAAGTGGTGACGGGGGCAGGATTGTGAGATCTGGAAGCCCCTAGCCATGAGCCGGCACATCAGGCAGTGAGTGCTAGATTCAGTTGCTTGGCTCTTGGAATGAGGTAGAAAGAGCGCTTTGGTAGCTGCACCCAAGACTGAGCAGCCCTTTTTAGGATCCACTCTGCTCATCACGCCTAGACCACTCATTTTTCCAGCACCCTTTAACCAATCACAATTGCATCTATTAAGTTTGTTAGTTGGAATGTGAGGGGCAGGCTTACCAGCTAAATGTATTAAAATCCTAAGTCACCTCTCCAGTATGCATCCCAGCTTCTCTTTACTACATGAAACTTACCCCACTGCATCTGAGCACCGCAAGCTTAAAGCCAAATGGGTTAATAAGATCTCTTCATCACACAACTTTAAAGAAAAGAGTCTCTTTAAATTGATCAGTTAAACCATTCCATATCAGAATAATACCACAGAGTCTCTTTAAATTGATCAGTTAAACCATTCCATATCAGAATAATACCACTATCTCCGACACAGCAGTGTGCTACATTGTTAATAATGGAAATATAAGAAACACAAAATTAATTATAGCTAATATTTATGGCTCAAATGGGGATGACCCAAATTTTTTTTCTCACCATATTTTCAAAACTCATGGAACTCTCAGGTTCAAATGTTATAGTAGGAGGGGCCTTTAACATGGTAGTCGACCCAAATTTAGACCACTCACAAACTAGAGATAATCACAAGTCCCGGTGCTCCTCTGATGTTATAAAACAATTTATGCATGATCCTGCTCTTGGCGATTGTTGGCAGTCAAAAAAGCCACATAACAGAGATTACCCATAGTATTCACAACCCCACGAAAGCTTCTCCAGAACTGACATTTTTTTAGTAACATTGTTATACCCAAAATTAATAACCCTGAAATTCACCCTATTGTTATCGTGGGTTCATGGGCTGATTCAGCTTGATTAATGAAACTAACCCAAAACCCCCTGGTAGGTGGTTGTTTAACTCCTCACTTCTTGGGCCTTGTTCAAACTGTCAGCCCAAATCTGTTTTTTTTTTTTTGCATATCCAGATTGTATCCAGATTGATTTTTAGAAAGTCTGGACAGCAAAAAAAACAACAACAAAAACAACAAAACAAAGAAAAACAAAACAAAACAAAAACATGAAATGTAATTTTACAAATCTGATCTAAACCACATTTGGAGTTGGTTTGAAAGGTGATTCCAATCGGATTTCTACAGATAGGTCTCAGTCTGGACGCTTTGGACGCCCAAATCGGATTTCAAACTGTATTTTGCATCACTTGTTATACAAAGTCATTACTTTGCCGATGGCGCAACTCCTCTCGCTGCACAGTGAAGCTCGCCATGACTGCAGCACGGAACATTGCAATGTATATCAGCCTCCTGTCTGGTGCAACGGAGGAGTTTGGCACCGCGACTTGACAGTGCAATTGTTTGGAGGGCGAAATGATGGATCACTGTTTCTCACGCGTACGTAGTTACTCACGCTAACGCCATTATCACAGTAATCATACAGATAGGTGGTTAATGTCTGGACACACAAATCCGATCTGATCTCTTACAAATAACAGTACAGTCTGTCTTAAATATCTGATTTGAGAAACATCCGATTTGCCTGTAGTCTGAAAAAGGCCTACAGACAAATAATTTGACATGTTCTTTTGCAGAGAATGTACATCCTTCATCGATCTGAATGACTCCAGAAATTTCACCATCAGTACTTGGAAATGGCCAAGGCAGGGAACAGGAATGTCAAAATAAATTAGAACTAAAAATAAGACTAGTACTCCCAACTAGCCCTTACACCCACTGAGCAAATCCAAAATCAGATACAGACAATAAAATTCCAACTTGATACCATTATACCGTAAGACACAATTTTTCCTGGAATGAGCAAGAGTGAACCACTTTGAATTTAAAGTCAAAACAAGTAAATTACTTGCCAACCAACCTGTAATGATATGTGCCCACCGGGCCAGTAGGTGGCAGTATTGGTATATATTGTTTATTGTAAGGGGATAACGTTCATGCGCAGAACGTTCTAGGGTCAGAACATGTGACAGCCATTCAGCATAAAAGAGGTGATTAATTGTAGGATAGAAATTTTAAAAAGAAAAAACAAGAGGCTGTGAGTTTGGTTAGCAATATCCTACAAGACATTGGAGTGTGGAGTTATTTGAAAACTGATCAGAAAGTTACATTGAGTTGGGATACCTGAAAAGGAAATAATGTGACTTACCCATTTGTTGTTATACAGTACACCTGTACTGAAAAGAAAAGTGTTAAATATATTGTTTAATGTTTAAATGACTAGGTGTTGTAATAGCTTAATGTGACTTACCCGTTTGTTATTTTACCTGAAAACGAAAGCATTAAAAATGTGGTGTAATGTTTAGGTGACTAGGTTTGGTTATAGCTTAACAGTCTCTAGACTTTATACTTGTATTCTTATTCTTATTATTTTTTGTATTAACTTCAAAGGAAGGAGGATGTAACGATATGTGCCCACCGGGCCAGTAGGTGGCAGTATTGGTATATCTTGTTTATTGTAGAGAGTTAAGACTCATGCACAGAAGGTTCTAGGGTCAGAACATGTGACAGCCATTGAGCAGACAAGACGTGATTAAATACACAGAGACAAGATTTATTTTTCAGCTTGATTTATTACATAACAGAACATTACACAACCTAAACGTGATAAAGAAAAAAACACTCATCACAGCCATCAAAGATCCACGAGTTCGCAAGAGATCATTACAAATTTCAGGGACTTTTATAATAAACTATATCACTCAGAAAATACTCTAGTATCTCAAACATTAACTCATTCCTCAATGACACTGACCTCCGAAAATTATCCCAAGAGCAGGCCAGTAAATTAGACTTACCCATAACCTCAGAAGAACTCAGGAAAGCTCTTCTTTCCATGCCCAACAATAAATCACCTGGATCAGCTGGCAACCCAGTGGAATTCTATAAAAACTTCTGGCCAATCATATTCCCACTATGCATCCGGCAGCTCACCCACGCTAACCCACAACCTAATCCAACAACTGTCTTTCCCAGAGTCACAAAGGCATGACAGCACAACAACATATGTCAGTTGCAATGATGGTGCTGGAGCAACATTAATTATGATGTCGTATGAACAACACCAACACGGCGATATCAGATGCACCATTCATTCAAATGGGTACTGATATTAAATCATCCTCCTCTATGCCTACACATATGAATACTGCTCTCATTTTGGTTTTGCTTATACCTATTAAGGTCCCAACTCCCCAACTCTCCCCTCTAGTTATAGACCAATAAGCTTAATTAATTGTGATGTAAAGCTCATTGGCAAAACATCAACCAACAGAATTGCATCAGTCATTTCTTATATAATTCACCCAGACCTAACAGGCTTTATCAAGGCAGACACACTTCCAGCAATACGCACTGTTTATTCAGTCTCCTAAATATATCCCAAAGGAATAACCTAAATACTATTATTGCTACCCTAGGTGACAAGAAAGCATTTGATAGAGTTAATTGGACATGTCTTTTTCACCACTCAAGAAATTTGGTTTTGGAGAGTCACCCATTCATCCATTAATCCATCCATCCATCCATCCATCCATTATCAACCGCTTATCCTGCTCTCAGGGTTGCGGGGATGCTGGAGCCTATTCCAGCAGTCATTGGGCGGCAGGCGGGGAGACACCCTGGACAGGCCACCAGGGCACACACACACACACACACACACACGTCACCCATTCAATGAATTAAAATTCTGTACAAATCACCATCAGCTTCTATCATCACCAATGGGTTCACATCACAGCATTTTACCTTACAACATGGCACAAAATAAGGATGTCCACTCTCACCTCTGCCATTTATCATCTTCATCGAACCTCTCACAGCAGCCATTTGCCAAAACAATAATATAATTGGCATACAAACAGGAAACTGTTCACAAAATCAGTTTCTATACAGATGACATTTTGTTATATCTACAGAATACATCAGCATCCCTACCAGGAGTATTGAGTCTTATCTTGACATTTTCAACAATTTCAGACTATTCAATAAACTGGTCTAAACTACAGTCCCACCACTCAATGGGGATAACTGGAATACTGTAACTCAGAATCTTCCTCTAATCTTCACAACAAGCAATAACAGATACCTGGATATTGATATCTCCACCAATCTGTCAGACCTGTTTGCTCTTAACTTTACTTTATTATTTAAATCCATTGAAGAAGTCCTTACCTGCTGGAACAACCTACTCATGTCACTAATTGGCAGAATAGCAGCAGTAAAAATGAATATACTACCAAAAATAAACTTAATTTTCTCAATAACCCCAGTTCAACTGACAGCTAAGTGGTTCAATGCCCTGGACTCTGATAACCAATAGCTTCTACTGGAAGCGAGGGGGAAAAAAACAAACTACCAAGCATTAAACTGACAACACTACAAAAAAGAAAAAGAAAAAAAAGACTATGGCAGTAGTTCAATGCCCTGGACTCTGATAATCAATAGTTTCTACAGGAAGTGAAAAAAAGAAGAATTAAACTGACGCTACAAAAAAAAAATATATCAAAGACTTTGGCGGTTTAGCTGTCCCAAGCTCCAGACACTACTATCTGGCTAACCATCTTCAATTTATTACCAAATGGCTGCAGCCAGAACATCAATTAAACCATACTTGGCTGGAAATGGAACAAACTGAATGTCAGGAATAGTCAATAGCTAATCTCCCATTTTTCTCTGAATCAATAAAGAAACATAATTGCTTTAAAAATCCATTTATTGCAACAACTGACGGCTTGGTGGAAATTCAACAAACTCTCATGTTACACTCTATCCCCAAATTAACTCATTCCAGTTTGGCAAAACTCGGATTTTCAGGTTAAAAAACTCCATTAATATTCAAGTCTTGGAAGAGACAAAGAATCACTCATCTGGAACATATTTTCAAAAGTAATTCATTTATATCATTCCCAGCATCCCAGAGGTGTAACATTGGTGGCTTTCTGCAATATCTCCAACTGCAGCAGTCTAAAAACAAAAATCAAATTAGCTAACAACATTATTAAACCAGAGAAGGATAAGCAGTTTGGATAATGGATAGATGGATGGATACAAACTCTTATTAAAACAGATGACACTGTCTTTAACAACCGCAGAGTAGGAAAGAGACCTTGCTGTCACCACTGATGTTGCCTTCTGTAAGTATATTTGTAGTAACATGTTTTGTATGACCCCTAATTGAAAAAGTCTTATATAGAGCACATATCACCCAACACCAAATGTTCAAAATGGGATTCCAAGACAGACACTTGCTCACATTGTACACGCAATACCATGGACGATTACTTTCACCTACACCCTTTGACTCTTCCATCCATCCATCCATCCATTATCTTAACCGCTTATCCCGCTCTCAGGGTCGCGGGGATGCTGGAGCCTAGTCCAGCAGTCATTGGGTGGCAGGTGGGGAGACACCCTGGACAGGCCACCAGGCCATCAAAGGGCCGACACACACACACACACACACACCCATTCATTCCTATTAAAAAATTCAGGACAAATATAATTAATAAACTGTCCTCTGTCCTGGGTCACAGCATTCCAGTTTGCCCATTGGTTGTCTTGGAGAGCTCTTCTCTTTCAAAACACCACCCAAACTCCAGCAACCCGTTTTGGTGACTTTAACACATGACAAGAAAACAGTTCGACTCAATTGGAAAAGTAGAAAGAATCTCACCACATCCCAATGTTAAAGCTATTAATAGAATATATCTCAATAGAAAGACTAGTGGCATTATCCAAAAATGAAGTTGATTCATTCACTTAATATGGACTTCTTTAATCAATGTCTTCGCACCATCCATGGGCAAAAGTATTTATGATCCGGGATGCTCTTGTGGGCCTCGGGCATGTGGTGGGCTTTTGGGCTGCTCCAGGTACCTTTGGTTGGGTGGGTGTCCTGTAGCTATGGGTGTTGGTTGACCTGGGAGTTGAGGCTACGGGGGAATCCCAGGCCTATTGATGGGGCTGTGGGGTGGGGTGGGGCGGGGTGTTGGCTCTTGCTGCTGGGCCAGGCCAGCGGAGGTACAGGAAGGGTCTTTCGTTTCGGGAGTGTCTGTAGCCAGCTTATGGGTGTGCATACGGAGTGCATTCAGGGCTCAGGTTTGGAGGTGGCAGGTGTGGGTTTCTGGGTCGGGGTTGGGCCCCGTGATCAGCGGGCAAGGTCTGCCTGTGTGCTGTGTGTGTGTGTGGGGGGGTCATGCTGGGGTCGTGAGGATATACCGTCTGGTCGTGGGCCGGGTGCGCCCTCAGGCAGGGCAGGGCAGAGTTTCTTACAACAAATTGAATTCTGAAAATGAATTTGTTCTCTGCATTTACCCCATCCTATTGTATAGGAATAGTGGGCAGCGGGAGTGGCCAGAGACCAACTCCAGTTCTTTCTATTTATTGCATTGGTCAGAGGCACAGACAGGAGTATTAACCCTAAGATGCATGTCTTTTTTTTTTCTTCTGGATTTTTCCCCCTTTTTCTCCCCAGTTATATCTGGCCAATTACCCCACTCTTCCGAGCCCTCCCGGTTGCTGCTCCACCCCCTCTGCTGATCCAGGGAGGGCTGCAGACTACAACATGCCTCCTATGATACATGTGGAGTCGCCAGCCACTTCTTTTCACCTGACAGTGAGGAGTTTCACCAGGGGGACGTAGCACATGGGAGGATCACGCTATTTCCCCCAGTTCCCTCTCCCCCCTGAACAGGTGCCCTGACCGACCAGAGGAGGCGCTACTGCAGAGGCCAGGACACATACCCACATCCGGCTTCCCATCCACAGACACGGCCAATTGTGTCTGTAGGGATGCCCGACCAAGCCAGAGGTAACATGGGGATTGATCTGGTAATTCCCATGTTGGTAGGCAACAGACTAGACTGCCATGCCACCCAGATTCCCTACATGTCTTTTTTTATGGTGGGAGGAAACCGGAGCACCTGGAGGAAACCCATGCAGACATGGGGAGAATATGCAAACTCAACACAGAAAGGACCTGGGACAGCCTGGGGTTTGAACCCAGGACCCTCTTGCTGTGAGGTAACATTGCCAACCACTGGGCCATTGTGCCACCCAATGTCCGCGTCCTTGGCCTGCATGAGTGGTGGTGGGGTCCTGGTCAGGAGCCTACTGGAGGTGCAGGGTAGCCCACCATGCTGGAGGCGCTTGACAGGATGCCGTGTCGCCCTGGCTGGTCGCTGCAGGTGGGTTGCCCTCCGGAACCGGGGATGAGCTGTGGGCCGCTCCCAGGGGGGCATCTTCTTGATTGTTCTCCGGCTGGCTTCACTGCTGCGTTGGTCTTGCTGTGCCTTGCCCTTCTCTCCCAGTTCTGGAATGCATACACAGCACACACACCAAATGATAGACCTAGAGTTTGCGAGACAGGTGAGGTGCGAGCCAGTTGGTGGTTGAGATCTTGCCCGCGACATTCCTACTCTTGCTTGCACCTTTACAATGTCCGGAAATTGTAATCCCAATCACACCAGTTTAGTACACACACACATTCACACAAACCATACTCCAAACAACACCCACAACCAGGTCAGGGTTGGCTTGGCAGGAGGAATGTGAGTGGTTGGCATGAAGAGCCTGCATGATTCATACCCCCACACCCCGCCATTTAAACTTCATACACGACACAAGCGCACAATAGGACTCAGGCTACTGGGATGGGCAGGTCATTGGTGGGTAGGCGTGGGTTGTTGGTTGGCCAGGGTTAGTGGCTGGGAGGGCCCCCTGCCCAGGTGGATTGCTCTGCCCTCGGTGCTGGGTGGTGTCCTTCCTGTTGCGGTTAGTACTGCCAGGTGCTTCCTAGGGCCCCTGGATGGCGGCTGATCATTGTGGGTGTGGGCCACGGAGCAGGGAGTGGATGTCAGACTTATTCCTGGTGCGGGACTTTTCTGTGATGGGCTGAGTGGGTTTGGGAGGTGATGGGGGGAACACTCTGCCCAGGGGTTGGGTTGCAGTAAGGTGGCATTGGGTCAGGTGTGTTCGGCTACTTGGGTTTATGCTTGGTGCATGTGGTCAGACGGGGAGTCTACCCAGGGGGTATGTCCCCCCCCCCATGCCTGCCCACTGGGTGGGTGGTCCCAGCAGTGCATTGGTCTGTTGATCATGGGGCCCAGCTCTAGGCTGGCGCTCTGCTTGCCATCCATGTTGAGAGTCCCACGACTGTGGGTGTGTCCCGTGCCTCCACGTGGGGATTGGTGTTGGGGTGCGCCTTGGGGGTGCGGGCTGAGCTTGTGCTTTTGGGGGCTGGTTTGTACTCCTTGGGGGAGTGCGGTGCTGTTTCTCTGCAGGCTCCTGGCTCCCCTGTGTTGCTCTGGGGTTGCTGTGCTTTGGGCTCCAGCTGTTCTCTTGGTCATGGGGTGTCTGTACGACTGCGGGCCCCGAGAGTGGCTGAAGAGCCTGCTGCTTGGCGGCACTGTGATTAAGTCATGGATCTCAGACACCAGAATTTATTGTGATTAATCCCGTGCACTCACCGGTGGACACTAAACACATTGGTGGACATGTCACATGCACATACACACTGCTAGCATCTGCCTCACACACTCCCTGAAACACTCTCTGGATTGCATCCTTCTTCTAAGTCCTTTCTCCCCTTTCTTTTCCTTTTGTTTCTGTCTTCTCCTTCATCGCTATAACTGCTATCCTAAACTGATATCGATAAGGTCGATTTAATTCTAGTCAAACACATCAGTGTCTGTTTCTATGTCTCTGTCTTATCAGATACATGTTGTCATTTTTCGTTTTGTTTCACTTATGGGGGTTCTCCCCCTCTTGGAGAAGTGATGCTGATTGGTTGATTAGCTAATCAAACGTGGGGGGGGGGCTGGTGGTGGCTATAAATGTATAACAAAAACCCTGAGCTCTTGTCATCCCACAGATCATCCAAAGGATGAAGTTATTATAAGCAGTCCTTCATAATTAATGACGATTTCCTTTGCAGGTGGAGAACCCGAACTCCACTTGCAGAGTCACTCTGTCTAGCACACGTTGACATGCAAATTCCCTGTGTTGTACGCCAAGCCTGCCGACAGCACAGGCAAAGGGACAGTGCCTTTTAATGCAGACATACCAGCGTCAATAGTGGCCTTGTCATTCGCCAGCTGTGTGCCGCCTGAACTGCCTTTTTAACAATCTCTGCTACGTCCCTCCTCAGAGAAGCTAACAACTTGAGCGTCGGTGCTGCCATGTGGACTGCATGCTCTGCCTGGGTAGAAGCAAACTCAGAGGGTGTAGGCGAGTCACGAGGGGATGTGGTCACGTTGTGTTGACTAGGCCTTGATTGTTGCTAGGGAGTATTGCAACTTTTACTATCCTTTCCAGACATTTTACTTTGATGCAAAGTTAAATTTGCAAAAAAAGAAAAACAGAACAAAGTAAGTTAGGGCTAAATATATGTTTGAAAAGCGCCAGTGAATTAACAGTTTAGATTGAAATCAGCAGGAGTCTCCAAGCTCACGTCCTACTCCATTGCCAGCTCAGCGGTGCCCTCAACACTTTGATAGTTTGCCACTTCTTCCCCGACTTTCCAAACTCACCCAGTTGTGGGGTCTGAGAGAGAGCGAGAGAGAGAAAAAAGAAGATTATTCGTGACATCTCGTAATCAGCGACACGCACTGGGATATTCCGGATGAACATGCCGGTGTTTCAGGCTGCCCTTTATTGAGTTTCCTGCTGTGACACACTCTCTTTCTTCTCCTCACTCTTCTGCCATCTTTCTCATCCTCTCTTTCTTCCCCTGTCTCAAAACACTCTCGCTCTTTTTCTCTTGCCCTCAGTTTCTGTCTCCTCTGTCTCTGGCTGTCACATCCCCACTTCTCTCTCTCTCTCTCTCTCTCTCTCTCTCTCTCTCTCTCTCTCTCTCTCTCTCTCTCTCTCTCTCTCTCTCTCTCTCTCTCTCTCTCTCTCTCTCTCTCTCACACACACACACAGTCACTGTCTCTCTTTTTAACCCCTTTCTGTCACTCTTCCAAATGTTCCTTTCCTGTTTAATCTCTCTTGCTTTCCCTGGCTCACACACTGCATGTCTCCTCTCTCTTTCCCTCCTATCCCAATTTCTACACACATTTTTCTCTCTCCTCTCCAAAACCCTACATTTCCTGTCTTTACAGCCCCCCTCCCCCTCCTTACTCAACAGTAAGAAGTAAGACTGGGGCTAGACCCCCTGCAGGTTTAGCCTGCTGGTGGTCCACGCTGGCAAAGTTCCCCTGACAACTCAGCACATTAAGCTCCGAACCCGAGGTGACTGAATTAGCAAATATATTGACGTGGCAAACAATGTCACGTAATAACCCACCGGAAATGAGAAACAGGTTTCCATATCTGAGAGATAATACACTCGCAGGTGTCTGGTCGCATGAAAATAAACTTTTCGTGCAACTGGACAATTCGAAGTGCATTATCCTGCATACACCTTCGCCGCTTGCCAAAGATAGAAATGTGTTTAATTGAGATTATAAGTACTTTTCTTTAAGGACATCTGAATTGCTTAGGTAGCAACTTTATAGTCTCTCACTTTAGGTTTGTTTTTCTTAGTTCCCAACTCTCAAGGATTGGCCGGGGGGAGTTGACCAACATCTCCCACAAGTCAGCATACTCAGTCCACTAACTTGTTTGACAATCTAAGAGTGAATGCTGTGATGAATGCTGAATTCATGCTGTCCCCTCTGGAGCGCTTCGCACAATTATAACACAATGTGATGCATTTGTGTTTTTTTTTATTGGGCATTACAGATTTCCATTGATTTATGAATTGCTCTCTCTCTCTCTCTCTCTCTCTCTCTCTCTCTCTCTCTCTCTCTCTCTCTCTCTTTCTCGTTATGGTAGTCACTATTTACTCCAAAATCTGCCCTTGGAACATACAATCCAGCATGTTTCTGAGCCAGTCCCAAGCCCGGATAAAGGAAGAGAGACATTACAGGAACAGAATCTGACGAACAACTTTTAGTTTCAAGAGTCTTCTCACCTGTCAGCAAGGCTCAGTGTTTTTGGTTTTTATTTTTCAAAGCCATCCAGCATGCCGAATTTTCGCCACAAGAGAACACTGTTACATAACCTCACATGAACGGGAACAACTTTTGGATCTGTGGAAACATAAAATCTGAGTGAAAATCAGTTTAAACTGATCTGCTCCTTTCAAAAAATCTGGGTATTTTTCAGTGAAAATCGGTAAAAACCGAAAATGCTCAGTCTTTCCTGTCAAGTAGCCCAGCGGTGAAGCAGGTGGTACAGGACCTATCACCACGTTTGAACCGCAACTAAACTTGAACAGCCATTCATTCAGACACAGTCCAACATTAAGCCTAGTGCCAGCATCAAGCCGGATGAACCAAATACGATATTTTTGATTGAATTCAGCAAGATGTCAGAATCTTAACAATGTGTTAGGAATACTGATTAAGAACAGCGGTGTGTGTGTGTATACACTCACTGGCCACTTTATTAGGTACACCTTGCTAGTACCGGGTTGGACCCCCTTTTGCCTTCTGAACTGCCTTAATCCTTCGTGGCATAGATTCAACAAGGTACTGGAAACATTCCTCAGAGAGTTTGGTCCATATTGACATGATAGCATCACGCAGTTGCTGCAGATTTGTCGGCTGCACATCCATGATGCGAATCTCCCGGTCCACCACATCCCAAAGGTGCTCTATTGGATTGAGATCTGGTGACTGTGGAGGCCATTTGAGTACAGTGAACTCATTGTCATGTTCAAGAAACCAGTCTGAGATGATTCGAGCTTTATGACATGGCGCGTTATCCTGCTGGAAGTAGCCATCAGAAGATGGGAACACTGTGGTCATAAAGGGATGGACATGGTCAGCAACAATACTCCGGTAGGCTGTGGCGTTGACACGATGCTCAATTGGTACTAAGGGGCCCAAAGTGTGCCAAGAAAATATCCCCCACACCATTACACCACCACCACCAGCAGCCTGACCGTTGATACAAGGCAGGATGGATCCATGCTTTCATGTTGTTGACGCCAAATTCTGACCCTACCATCCGAATGTCGCAGCAGAAATCGAGACTCATCAGACCAGGCAACGTTTTTCCAATCTTCTATTGTCCAATTTTGGTGAGCCTGTGCAAATTGTAGCCTCAGTTTCCTGTTCTTAGCTGACAGGAGTGGCACCCGGTGTGGTCTTCTGCTGCTGTAGCCCATCTGCCTCAAGGTTCGACGTGTTGTGCGTTCAGAGATGCTCTTCTGTATACCTCGGTTGTAATGAGTGGTTATTTGAGTTACTGTTGCCTTTCTATCAGCTCGAACCAGTCTGGCCATTCTCCTCTGACCTCTGGCATCAAGAACTGCCGCTCACTGGATATTTTCTCTTTTTCCGACCATTCTCTGTAAACCCTAGAGATGGTTGTGCGTGAAAATCCCAGTAAATCGGCAGTGTCTGAAATACTCAGACCAGCCCGTCTGGCACCAACAACCATGCCACGTTCAAAGTCACTTAAATCACCTTTCTTCCCCATTCTGATGCTCGGTTTGAACTGCAGCAGATCGTCTTGACCATGTCTACATGCCTAAATGCATTGAGTTGCTTCCGTGTGATTGGCTGATTAAAAATTTGCGTTAACGAGCAGTTGGACAGGTGTGCCTAATAAAGTGGCCGGTGAGTGTGTATATATATATATATATATATATATATATATATATATATATATATATATATATATATAGCGCTAACAGGCTACCCAGTTACTAGCTCGCCACATATATTTCCGGTTTAATGTTCTCACCTCTCTCGCTCCTTCTCCGTCTCTCAATCAAAGTGTAGAAATAGTGGGACTGATCTTTGTCAGTGCTGTTGTCACGGGCCTAAAGCTGCAAGGTTGTATATATTATGAAGACTAAAAGTGTCAGATGATTTATGGAAAATGATTTGTCTCAATGACCTTCTGGCGGAGATAAGATCAAGAAAACTACAGTAGGATAGCAACTCATCCCCTCCTGGCTCACACGGCCAAAGCCTGGACAACAAAAATGCACATAAAGGTTTGGTGCTGGTCATAAAAAAAGACATTAGACTGCACCTACCAGGCACGTAGTGAGGCTAAGATTCATATTAAAACCAAAAAAAGCTAAATTTGATCATCCATAAGATTGGTGAATGAATCAGATCTATAGAATATGTCTTATGCCTTAAGAGTGCAGCAAAAAAAAAAAACCTTACAGGCATTGAAAAATAGTAACGTGTTTCTGACTCGTCAGTTAGTTTAGTTTTTAATAGGATTTAAAGTGAGTTTTAATGATCTGAGTAAGAGATGTTAGTAAAATCACTTATGAATCTCATTTGGTGTGCTTTCTGGTCATTGTGTTCCCTTAAACATAAATTCCTGCTCTGGTCACAGACGGTGACATGGCTTCAGGTGTCTGTGCTTACGTGTCGGAGCGATAATCACTTTTCGGCGTTTTATTCCCTCAGCTTGTTTTGTCCTCGCGCCTGCTTTGTGTAGCCGTGGTGCGAGCATGCACCTTGGCTCCAAAGTTACGGTGTGATTTTAAATGTACCCATACTTTACATAATGGCCCTGTGTGTAGAGCAGGTTGAAATACAGCAGCCTGGGTATCTGGGTAGCATGGTGGTCTATTCTGTTGCCTACCACCACAGGGGATCGCCGGTTCGAATCCCCGTGTTACCTCCGGCTTGGTCAGGCGTCCCCACAGACACAATTGGCCGTGTCTGCGGGTGGAAAGCCAGATGTGGGTATGTGTCCTGGTCACTGCACAAGCGCCTCCTCTGGTCAGTTGAGGCACCTGTTTGGGGGGGGGGGGTGGAGAACGGGGGAATAGCGTGATCCTCCCACGTGCTACGTCCCCCTGGCAGAACTCCTCACTGTCAGATGAAAAGAAGTGGCTGGCGACTCCACGTGTATCGGAGGAGACATGTGGTAGTCTGCAGCCCTCCCTGGATCGGCACAGGGGGTGGAGCAGCGACCGGGACGGCTCGGAGGAGTGGGGTAATTGGCCGGATACAACTGGCGAGAAAAAGGGAGAACGTTTCACACACAAAAAGTACAGCTGGCTGCCATTGCTGCATCTCATTTTGAATGCTGGCAGAAACTGGGATGTGAATAGGCCTGTAGCTGGAAATTATTTATATTTGTATGAAACATTAGAATTATGACTCTGTGTGTGTGTGTGTGTGTGTGTGTGTGTGTGTGTGTTTATATTGTTTATAACATAGTAACTAATAAAAGATTGCAAAAAAAAAATTGACACATTAAAACTTGTGCCCACATCACCCAGTTTAGTTCTTGGCATGCATGCATTAACAGCAGCACAGAGGCTACTCACGCTTCAGCCGTCAGCGATTTCCCCTTTAGAAACCAGCACATTTCTACTGAGTACTAACAATACTGATAATAATACTAATACTAATAATACTAAATTGTCCTTAGGTGTGAATGTGTGGGCCCTGTGATGGACTGGCGGCCTGTCCAGGGTGTCTCCCCGCCTGCCGCCCAGTGACTGCTGGGATAGGCTCCAGCGTCCCGCGACCCGAATTCGGATAAACTTCTTGGATAGTGGATGGATGGATGGAAACCAGCAAATTTGAGATACAATGACTGAGTTGGTGTGATCAGCGATTTAAACAGTACGTATGCGCTAATTTTTAGTGGTGTAGATGTAGAGGACAGTGATGGTGGTGTCCATGTATAAATGATATAAAGGGGTGTAGATGTGGAGGACAGTGATGGAGGTGTCCATGTATATAGGATGATGGTGGTGTCCATGTATATAGGATATAAAGGGGTGTAGATGTAGAGGACAGTGATGGAGGTGTCCATGTATATAGGATATAAAGGGGTTTAGATGTAGAGGACAGTGATGGAGGTGTCCATGTATATAGGATATAAAGGGGTGTAGATGTAGAGGACAGTGATGGTGGTGTCCATGTATATAGGATATAAAGGGGTGTAGATGTAGAGGAGAATGATGGAGGTGTCCATGTATATAGGATATAAAGGAGTGTAGATGTAGAGGACAGTGATGGAGGTGTCCATGTATAAAGGATATAAAGGGGTGTAGATGTAGAGGAGAGTGATGGAGGTGTCCATGTATATAGGATATAAAGGGGTGTAGATATAGAGGACAGTGATGGAGGTGTCCATGTATAAAGGATATAAAGGGGTGTAGATGTAGAGGACAGTGATGGAGGTGTCCATGTATAAAGGATATAAAGGGGTGTAGATGTAGAGGAGAGTGATGGAGGTGTCCATACATAAAGGATATAAAGGGGTGTAGATGTAGAGGACAGTGATGGAGGTGTCCATGTATAAAGGATATAAAGGGGTGTAGATGTAGAGGACAGTGATGGAGGTGTCCATGTATATAGGATATAAAGGGGTGTAGATGTAGAGGACAGTGACTGAGGTGTCCATGTATAAAGGATATAAAGGGGTGTAGATGGAGAGGACAGTGATGGAGGTGTCCATGTATAAAGGATATAAAGGGGTGTAGATGTAGAGGACAGTGATGGAGGTGTCCATGTATAAAGGATATAAAGGGGTGTAGATGTAGAGGACAGTGATGGTGGTGTCCATGTATAAAGGATATAAAGGGGTGTAGATATAGAGGACAGTGATGGAGGTGTCCATGTATATAGAATATAAAGGGGTGTAGATGTAGAGGACAGTGATGGTGGTGTCCATGTATAAAGGATATAAAGGGGTGTAGATGTAGAGGAGAGTGATGGAGGTGTCCATGTATATAGGTAGGGCCCTACCAAATTCACGGTACATTTCGCTCAATTTCACGGACCTAGTTTCTCGAAAATCACAGATTTCACGGATTCTGTAAGAAAAATGCAACATTTCACGGCAATGATTAATTACACTTTTTATTCACACAGGGCCTTAATAGCCCAGCCTACTGTACACAGCATAACCGTACTAGTGGTTGAATGTAAGCATTGAGCATCCTGCGACGGTGCTTGGCTTCATGCTCTGTCTCTGCGATGAAAATACTTGTCCATGTTTTGACACGGCCCTCTCCGCGTCCACAGAGTTCGTCGGGATTGACACACAGCGCCACGCTACTTTAGCAAGATGTGGTAGCCTAGATTCGGAGGATTTCCAAAAAGCTAGCACTGGTAAAGTTGTGTCCACCTCTTGTGCGATGTGTTTTTAGTTCGGCAATTCCAGCCTACAGTTTTTGTCAAATCCAGGAATGTCCGTGCTGAGTGAGTTTAAATCCACCGTCAAAATAAGTATTTGTGCAGGGTCAAAAATGTGCACTGCTTTCAGGAATTCGGCCGCTGGTTGTTTAAATCTACTTTGCGTAATGTTCTCGTTTGACTCGTCTCCATAGCAGTAATACTGCCTGATCTTTTGTATCATGCCAGAAAACAAGTGATGAGCACTGGCATTTAAATCTGCACGCTCGGAGTGAATTTCATTCGCCTGTGCTTCTGCCCAAAAGAGCAAATCCATGACCCTGTTGTACGCCTTGCGAATTAATACATGTCGAGATTCAAACCAAGTGATCAAGTCCATTAGCTTAGTGGCATTTTTGGAAATGAATTTGACCTCCTCATTCAGGTGAGGATCGTGTAAAAGATTTAACAGTTCGGTCAATGCCTGTGTTCGGGGTGTCAGTGCGAGCTGCTGTTCCACAAAATCTGTGTAAAACTCCAGATGAGCTGCGTGATACTGTACAGCCCGAAACCACGAGTTCCATCTCGTAATCACTGGTTCAGGTGGAAGGGCAATTTTCCCCACCGTTTCCCCTGTCTTCTCTGCAATGCTTTTCCCGATAGTGTAGTTTGCGACTGGGACAATGCTTAAACACTTTTTTGACGTAGCTCACTAACTTATTTACTCTAGGAAACTCAGCTCTCCACAACTCACTCACCAGAGAAATAATGTGGGCATTGCAAGTGATATGCACCGAATTTGGCACGAGACCCTGGAGTACAGATTTGTATGACTTCGTCATGTAGGTTGCATTGTCACTAATGAAAGCAGATACTTTGTTAAAGTCTGCACCATATTTTGTGAGGGTTTTAATTATGGCTTGTGAAACAGTGGTATAGTTTACAGCATCCAAGTAAGCACAGTCGGCCAGCACTGCTGTTAAGAGTTCCAGTCTCAACATCTTCGGCCTTGTCCGACATGAAATCGAAAATAACATGCAAAACATAATTGTCCTGCTCGTCGGTGGACTCATCCGAAATAATTGAAAACGATTCACATGAATTTATGATAGATTTTACCTCTTCAAATTGTGCGTCAAACAGCTTAGGAAGGTAGTCTTGTCGGAGCTTATTTGCACTGGGTAAACCGCCCGCATTTCTCACATTACGTTGAAGGTAGTCCCTCAGTTTCGGGTGATCAAGCTTTTCAAGCGGTATGTTAGCACTAGCAAACGCCTCAACAAGCTCCATGGTCGCCAAATGTCGAGACTCGGTGCTCTCGGTTGTTTTCTTAAACATCGATGAAATTGTTTTTTGCTTCTTGTTGGTTCCACCTTGTGGTTCTTTTTCGGCAGCCCTCTTTTTGTTGAGATGAGTTTCACTTTCCAAGTGACGCTGAATCATTGCTCGCCGACTGTGATCTAAGGAGATATTACAACTCGTACAAAATAATTTTCCGCCATCAGCGTGTAAAATATGTTTTCCAAACTCAATTAATCTGTCGTCTGCAGTCGTGTTTTTTGAGGTTTTAGATTTCGACATCTTCAGTACGTTAGGGCCTAAGCTAACATGCTGACGACAGCTAACTCCAACTATGCTAGTAACAAAAATGATCATTGCGGCCACCCCGGATGCTCATTTAACCAATCAATGTCTTAGACACGTGAATGCTTTTATTCGCGCATCCAAAATGATAATCATGTCAGCACAGTATTTTCTCAAACTAGTTGCGCACTTAAATTCTGCATTTCACTGCATTTCACGGCAAATGGTCAATTACACGGGAAGAGGCTGATTTCACGGTCCGTGACGCGATTTTCACGGCCGTGAATTTGGTAGGGCCCTATATATAGGATATAAAGGGGTGTAGCTGTAGAAGACAGTCATAGTGGTGTCCATGTATATAGGATATAAAGGGGTGTAGATGTAGAGGAGAGTGATGGAGGTATGGGTTAGACTGAAGGTTGCAGTGTCGTAGCTTCTCACATGTCTACCCAGAGAGTTTAGTTGGCTAACACCAGTGTGTCACCTCTCTACTTGGCTCCTTGGTGTAACACACCTAAACCTGTGTGTGTCGCCTGCATTACATGGCCGACGCTTTGATACCCCCATATTGTCAGCAGTTCAGATGGGGTTGATGGTAATATGTGTTTTTTCCCCTGGATTCCCCACAAAGCAGTCATGTGATGCATCTTGTTTTTTGACGAATTTATCAGTTCTATGATCCTAGACCCAGTTTTCAGCAAGTTTGCCGCTCAGAAGATGTAAAAAAAAAAGAAGAAGAAAGTTTCGTACCCCTTTAACATTCACCCAAAGTGCTCTCATGTAATCTCCTGCAGCCACAAGAGGGCGTCTCAGCTGTCATGCTGAACAGTAATGCATGCATGTGGAAGTCAATGATTCAGTGTTTCTCCAAGTATTTTTCTGTGTGTGTGTGTGTGTGTGTGTGTGTGCTGAAATGCCTGGCTGGTCGTTTGGGCAGTGTGGGATGTATGACTTTTTCACCAACTGGAGACGAGCTCAACTCTAGATATATTTCCATCCATCTATTATCTTAACCGCTTATCCTGCTCTCAGGGTCACGGGGATGCTGGAGCCTAGTCCAGCAGTCTTTAGGCGGCAGGCGGGGAGACACCCTGGACAGGCCGCCAGGCCATCACGGGGCCGACACACACAAACACCCACACACACACCTATTCATTCCTAGGGAAACTTTAGTATGGCTGATTCACCTGACCTACATGTCTTTGGACTGTGGGAGGAAACCAGAGCCCCCGGAGGAAACCCACACAGACACGGGGAGAACATGCAAACTCCACACAGATGATGACCCAGAATGACCCACCAAGGTTGGACTACCCCGGGGCTCGAACCCAGGACCTTCTTGCTGTGAGGCGACCGCGCTAACCACTGTGCCGCCTCTAGATATATTTATATATTATAAATTCTCAATTTCTGTCAAAAAGAGAGATAATTAAACGTTTCTATATTGTTCATTATGGTGGTCCCAGGTCCTTTCTGTGTGGAGTTTACATGTTCTCCCCGTCTCTGCGTGGGTTTCCTCCGGGGGCTCTGGTTTCCTCCTACCATCAAAAAGACATGCATGTTAGGGTTAATCCTCCTGTCTGTGTCCCTGAGCAAGGCAGTAGGAAGAAATAACTGGAGTTGGTCCCCAGGCGCTGCAGCCGACACTGCTCCTAGCTACACAGCTAGGATGGGTTAAATGCAGAGAGTAAATTTTATTTGTATGTATGCACAAAATTACTAATAAAGAGTATATTCTATTCTATTCTATCCTATTCTATTCTAATACTGCCTTCCCCTTTTTAGTCTTGAGTCATGGCCCAGTATTAATCAAATGAACGGATGATGCATGTCAACATTAATCAATGTTTCAAGTACTATTTTGGAATATATTAAGTCATTGTATTGTTTGCAATGACACAAAAATTATGAAATAAATGTTTTTTTCTTTCTTTTTAATTTCAGTATTATTAAAGAAAATGTGTTTTTCGTGGACATCCTGCGACCCTCCTGGCCCCCGTGTCGCGACCCACAGTTTGAAAACTACGGTAGTACACTTCATGTTTCTATGCATGGAAGTGTGTATGTCTTGTATTTTTCATGTTGTCATCTAATTTCTTTTACAGTTTCTATCTGTATTGACTTTTAGATACTTCATTGGCCTCTGGTATTAAAAAAAAAACAAAAAAAAAACAACCTCTAAAGTCTTAAACGTACTGCGGCAACCAGAATTAGTGATGCACAATTTGTGTTTACATCGTATTTTGACCCCCATTTGCTGTCTGTTTTTGTGTCATTTTTAAAAAAAACTCACATCTTTCATATTCACAACCATTCAAGGGATCGATTCTTATCGGCCGTCTTGTTGTTGTGCTCCCACTTCGTTGCATGTCTTTGTCACTTGTACGCCTCAGTCGGATTCCCACGCGGCTCAGCTGAACACATCTTCATCAGCTGGGATAAATATTACCATGGGCTGATGTAGGCAGTGTACCCATTTATTTGAGCAGAGTCATCTTTATGTAATTACCACCGGAGGCATAACAGTCCTGTGTTTTTAAACCCCTACACATTACCAAAGTCAACTCAGTTTTATTTGTATAGCTCAGTATCACAAATTACAAATGTGCCTCAGGGGGCTTTACAGCAACACAACATCCTGTCCTTAGACCCTCGCATCAGATAAGGAACAACTCCCTGGGAAAAAAAAACCTTTAACAGGGAGAAAAAACAGGAGGAAAGCTCAGGGAGAGCAACAGAGGAGGCGTCTCTCTCCCAAGATGGACAACGTGCAATGGATGTTGCGTTTACACAGTTTACACAATACAACACTGAAAGAGGATAACAGAAGTATCGTGGAATTACAAAATATATGAGGAATGTGATGAGGAGGATGCCAAGCAGTGTCCAGGTGCCACCGGAACAGCCCAGGACCCGAGCCACGTGACCACCACCATCACCATGTGGACAAAAACAAAATCAACTCCAAATTTAAACTATTCAAGTTGAAGAGAGTCCAGTTAAACTAATCCATGTGGATGAAAGTAAGCCAAAGATAAAGATTGAAATGAGAAGAAACTAAGTCTCTATTTTTAGTGAATGAAAGTTAGAACAGTCCGTTGCCAAATGGACAGAGATCGTATATCTCCATGTGCACTTGTTTATTCTGTATCAAATACTCATTAGGCGCTCATTAGAACTCAGTCGTCACTAATTTGTCGAACAACATTGAGGTAACATGGCAGATTACGCCACAATATGCAAGTAGTAATTTATTTTACGCCATGGTGCGGTGTTTATTGTCCATTGTGGGCAATATGCTGTTTCCCGTATCGATGTCGTTTTGCTGCTGTATCCACCGAGGGACGCTCTTAAAGGTGTCATGAGATTTAGAACATTATTATAGCAGCAAACAAGCACTTGCTATGTAAAGCGATAGTGGCGTAGTGGCGTCCTGTGCAGAGAATGAAGTCACACTCCCTCTGTGTGTGTTGTAATTTACACTTGCTTTTAAAATGCGTTTTGGGCGATCGGATCACAAGTGGACAGCGAGACACATCGCCGTTTACACCCGTGTCTATCATGCGTCTCCAGATGCGTCCTGCTGACCACTTGTGATCAGATTTCGTTACTGCGAAGAAGAAGAAGAAGAAGGTGTAGGAAAAAGTGTGCACATAAAGTGTGGCGTGGTTTGTGTGGGTGGTGGTGTATCGCTGAGGGGGGTTGGTGGGCCAGTCTGAGTCAAAAAGTCAAGGGCCAGTTTTCGTTCCCAGTCCGCCCCTGACCGTATCTACCCGTTTTTCGTGGCGGGAATGTAAAGTCCTCAGGAACTGTAACTGGGACTTGGTGCAATAGCCTTGTCTCTGTGCTTTAGTTTAAAACAAGTACATGTCAGTGACTCGGTGGTTCTCTGTGTATTGTTGTTTCTTTTTCTGTGTATGGACGTGTGTGTGCACATGTGGTGAATTGCCTGGCCGGTCAGTTTACTGTTTTGTCTTTAAAAAGTGCTTTACAGAGAACATTATTAATACTTTTTTGTATTCTTTAGTCACTGCACCACAACCTCATTCCCCCTGGATTTGACTAACGGGCCCTGCACACAAACACACACACACGTACATGCATACATGCACACTAACACACACAGACACTGTTCCTCTTCTGCTGCAGGAGTACCGGGTCAGAGAGTTGAGCCTTGTGAACCCGGAGAGGCCGGGTCCCCGGGGCCGAGGAGTTTCCCTGGTGTGCCAGGAATGCAGGGGCAGTGTGGCGAGAAACCTTTCGCATATCGCTCGGCATTCAGTGTGGGACCGACTACTCCTATAACTACTGTCAACACACCCATCATCTTTACTGATGAGTTTTACAATGAACTGGTTAGTGGTCAAACAACCCCGTTTATACTACCTAGTCACATGAGCACACACACATACGGGTCTGGGCTGGGACAAAAGAATCAGCCCTGGCATTTTTGGCACAGACTGGCCCCCCACGATCAGTCGAACACCACCCACCAGTACACCATCCTTGCGGTCCCCTTAAATGTGTGTACTGGACTATTCCCCCAAACCACTACAAAGCTGTATAGTAAGTGCTGTGGACAAGTGTACTCACTCGCTCTGGACTACATGTAGGTCTACATTACCCCACAGATAGTAATAACAGCACCATACCATATAGTATGTCATAATAGTTACCACATACCTGAAATGAACAACTTTGTTGCCTGTTGTTGGAAAGGAAAACTATTTTTTTCCCCCTGTAGGCACTAAGCTAATACGTTTTAGCACAGTAGCGCTACAGATGCAACCTATTATTACAGCCTTTTCACGCCTCTTTATCAAGGGAACCCTCAGCCCAATAATTTTAATAATATTATGATACGATATGGACCTACGTCACTCACCGCTTAGCCAATGCTAACGTTAGCTAGTTAACGTTAGAATAGTAAGCCGACATTGCAACAGCATTAGGGAGCTATGCTAAGCTACAAAAACAATGCCAACTAGTTTATGCTTCTCTATTTGGCATTGACTGACTGAATGAGCGCCAGCCGTAGCTGATGGTCTCACTCTATGATAGCTTTATGATTATGTTACCTTATTATCATTGTCATTAATTGGAATTAATCATCATTCATCATCAGCGTCATGGCATGATGGCACATACACTACCTCCCTGTGCCCTCCCTGAGAGTCCCCGTTCCCCTGCATGCTACTCCCTGCGTTCTACCTCAACTACACTCTCCTCCTGCTCAGGCTTCCACAGCTTTCCTCTCACATGCCTGCTCCTTTTCCTTGTCCTCTGCCTGGCAGTGGCCATTGCCAGCCACCTCTCCTCCTTCCACCTGTTGCTGCATAATGGTGGGTACTGCTGTCACCGTAGATGTTGAAGAGACTGCTACAGCAAACATGTCTGTGATTTTTGCACATTTTGCAGCATCTGCATCTAGATTCTTCCATCTTTTTGGCCTGCAAGTTCTACACACACACACACACACACACCCTCCTTCAAGTTTTTCTTATCCAACCTGACAATTGACAAAGATGTCCTCCTTCATCCGCAGATGTTTGGCCCTGAGCCATGGCGTCTGACACGAGGGACAGAGGGGGTGGAGTGGAGCAGCCCAGTAAGAGATGTGATTGGGCCAGCCTAGTGTCATTATAGAGAATGAACCAATAGGTCCGCTGCTCTTGCTTTATGGGCTGGTCATTAGCAAATGAATAATTAAAATTATATCGACCACAAGGTGTGTCAGCCCACCGGGAAAATGCTCAGTATGCCAGTCCAGCCATGCATGCAAACATGCAGTGTATTGACTTCTACTGTGGTGTGTGTGTGTGTATGTGTTTTCTAGGATGAGGACATGAAGGTTGGTTTGTACCATAATGGTCGTGTGGTTTCATTGACCCTGGATGATTCTTTTCCACCTAATATGGACCAGGCCTCAGGATCAGCCATACTCCCCCTCACCCACGGAGACCAAGTCTGACTACAGGTAAGATCCATGAAGGAAAAGGATAAAATAGATCAGGGACAAGAGAAGCCAACACAACTGAAATATCTAATGGGTCAAATAATAACATTTGTTAGCTGTGAACCAAAGCTCCTCCAAAACTTAACACACGAACATTTCACGTTAATATGACTTGTCCCGTTACAGCATGGGCCTTAGAAGTACATAAGGGTATAAAATACTGCCTATGCTGTACTAATAATGGAAACAATAGCGTGCTATTTTTTTTTCTTTCCTTTTTTCTGTTGGGAATTCTTTGTCACTGAGGTGTGAGCTCCTATATAGATATACTGGCTGATGTTAGCGTGTATCCTGAAGCTTAGCACTTCTCTACATAATGGGGCAGAAATCTCAGCACCTGGCAAAGCTTATCCTTTTTTCAGTTGGTATAGACGCACAACTCTTTCCAATCCCCATGATACATGCGGGTAATTCGGTCATTTTTTTCTGATAAAATCAAAAAAAGATTTTTTGGATTTTTCCCCATTTTTCTCCCCAATTGTACTTGGCCAATCGCCCCACTCTTCCAAGCCGTCCCGCTCACTGCTCCACCCCCTCTGCCGAGCCGGGGAGGGCTGCAGACTACCGCATGCTTCCTCCCATACATGTGGAGTCGCCAGCCGCTTCTTTTCACCTGACCGTGAGGAGTTTCACCAGGGGGACGTAGCACGTGGGAGGATCACGCTATTCCCCCCAGTTCCCCCTCCCCCCGAACAAGTGCCTCGACTGACCAGAGGAGGCGCTAGTGCGGCGACCAGAATGCACAACCGCATCCGGCTTCCCACCCGCAGACATGGCCAATTGTCTTTGTAGGGACGCCCGACCAAGCCAGAGGTAACACAGGGATTCGAACTGGCGATCCCAGTGTTGGTAGGCAGCGGAATAGACCGCTACGTCACCTGGACACCCCATAAACTCAAAATTGTACTTGTAATAAAAGCTATGCCGTGGCAACACATGTGCAAGGTTATTTTTCAAGCCAGCTTTCGACTCTTCTCTGTCCTGGCTTCCCAGCGGGGGCATTGACCTTCCCACTCCAGCCACAACGACACAGACACCTGCTCCATTTTTCTTTGTTCACTGGAAATCCATCCTTGCCTCACATCCCCCTCCCCTAGCTGAGTGGTATTGAACTCAGTGAGGAGTAGAGTAATTGATGTTTACTCTACTTACTAGATTGAACATTGAAAAAACATCTTGTTTAGTGCAAAGCTTCTCATCATCGAAAACATTTCCGCTTCCATTCCTCATACAGACATAGTGTATAGAGTGCTGAATCTCCCCGTCATTTGCTTCTAGCTATGGTCTTGTATCTCTGTCCTTTGCTTTTACTTCTAATTCTTTAAAAATAGTGCTTTTACAAAAGTTCCAAAGTGGGGAAAATGCTGTCACATGGCGGCTTGCAGACCATCTGATGTGATCAGTTAGCACAGTGGTAGGCAGTATTGGAAAAGGTGTTGTACTGGCTTAGACCTATTATTAAAAGAATACACAAACTCCGGTATCAAAGAAAATGCGCTATTACAAACCATGTTGGAAGCATATTATGGCTTGAGCCTCTTTGTTTGTGCGCACATTTCTGAGTGGTCCTGCAGCCAACAGCATAACAACATAACAACATAACAACGTCATACAGGATTTCACAAAGTGGGATTACCCTCGAGAGAAAAGAACCGATAAAAGGAGGTACGTAAAGGGAAAGGGCCTGAGGCAGATCGATAATGAGTCCAATCTGCTCAACAAATATTGTTAACACGTTTTCTTCAACTCCTTGGCAACAGGAGACACACACACACACACACACACACACACACACACACACTGGCCTAGATGTTTTACTTCCAACATTTGATAACCAGGAAAAACAAAACATAACAAAATGATATAATTGAAAACTAATATAACGACTGATTAAGTTACAGCCGAGTCTGTTGAGGTTTGAGGGGTGCGAGACGGGGCTGATGAGGATTTTTGCCCTTATAGTTGTATGGTGCAGGAATGGAGGAGGGGAGGGTATATGCTGATATCAACAATGACGCCACCTTCACTGGGTTCCCCGTGCAGCCCCACCTGCTGGCACTCACCTGTCAGCCTATTTCATCACAGCACCAGTGTGGGTTAAAGAGTATTTAAAATCTAAACCATTTTAGTGAGTTTGCTGACATCTACAGGTTAAAAACCATGTAAAGGTTTAAACCACAGCAGCCTGGTCTCGGTACTCTGTGACGTTGCTCTTTGATAAACACAGCTGTAGCTAATTTGTCTGTTGGGTGTCGGCGTACCAAAGAGCCAGCATTGACAATACTCTTGATGATTGTTAGTGCTGGTTCTGTCTTTCTGTCAATGCAGAAAAGTCAAACGGATCCATTATTAATGTTATTAGCTTCAGCTGTGTTTATCCTGCTATGCTAACATCACCGAGTACCAAGACCAGCCTGCCATGTTTTTAACCTTTACATGTTTTTTAGGGGGTTTTTTTGCGGGGGGGGTTGTTTTCCCATTTTTCTCCCCAATTGTCCTTGGCCAATTACCCCACTCTTCCGAGCTGTCCTGGTCTCTGCTCCACCCCCTCCACCCCCTGCTGATGCGGGGAGAGCTGCAGACTACCACATGCCTCCTCCCTCCGATACATGTGGAGTCGCCAGCCGCTTCTTTTCACCTGACAGTGAGGAGTTTCGCCAGGGGGACGTAGCACATAGGAGGATCACGCTATTACCCCCAGTTCCCCCTCCCTCCTGAACAGGTGCCCCGACCGACCAGAGGAGGCGCTAGTGCGGCGACCGGGACACATACCCACATCCGACAGTCCTGTCTCCCTTCCTTTTCAGCCTCTACACCACGGACTTCAACTACCACACAGAGTCCTGCCATCTTCAGAAGTTCTCTGATGACTCTGCTATAGTCGGATGCATCAGTAAGGGCAAGGAGGCTGAGTACAGGGCTGTGGTGGGAAACTTTGTCGCATGGTGTGAGCAGAACCATCTGCAGCTCAACGTGACTAATACAAAGGAGCTGGTTGTTGATCTGAGGAGGGACATGACACCAGTGACCCCTGTCTCCATCCAGGGGGTCAGTGTGGACACTGTGGAATACTACAAGTACCTGGGGGTGTATATAGACAATAAACTGGACTGGGCTAAGAACACTGGTGCCCTCTACAAGAAGGGACAGAGCCGTCTCTACTTTTTGAGGAGGCTGAGGTCCTTCAACATCTGCCAGACAATGCTCAGGATGTGGTATGAGTCTGTGGTGGCCAGTGCTCTCCTGTTTGCTGTTGTGTGTTGGGGCAGCAGGTTGAGGGTAGCGGATGCGAACAGGCTCAATAAACTCATCCGCAAGGCGGGTGACGTTGTGGGGGTGGAACTGGATTCTCTGGCGCCGGTTTCTGACAGGAGGATGCTGTTGAAATTATGTGCCACCATGGACAATGTCTCCCCACTCCATGACGTGCTGGTTTGGCACAGGGGTACTTTTAGTGATAGACTCATTCTGCCGAAAAGCATCACAGAGCGCCGCAGGAGGTCATTCCTGCCTGTGGCCATCAAGCTTTACAAGTCCTCCCTCAGAGGGTCAGACACTCGGAGTTAGTGGTCATTGGACTGGCCCTTCCACTTGTTTAACCCTGTCGGTTTTTGTTTGTGCTGCGTGTTGTGTGCTGCGGTAGCGCAGTATAGATAGGGTGTTATGTGCACCATGCTTGCTGATATATTTTGTTCTTATTTCCATTTCTTATTTTATAATTTATTTCTATTTGTTTCTGTTTTTCTTGTTTCTATTTGTTTCTATTTTCTTGTTATCTCATACCTTGTTAGTTTTTACTTTTCCCCCCTCGGGGATGAATAAAGTCTTCTGATCTGGCTTCCCACCCACAGACATGGCCAATTAATTGTCTGCAGGGACGCCCGCGACCAAGCCGGAGGTAACACAGGGATTCAAACCGGCGATCCCTGTGTTGGTAGGCAACAGAATAGACCGCTACGCCACTGGGATGCCGTAACCTTTACATGGTTTTTAACCTGTAGATGCCAGCAAACTCATTAAAATGGCCTATTGTGATTATGAACTGAATTAAGTGGCTTTGCGGAATTTATGAAAAAAGGACATTTTTAGAGAACTTGCAAAGGGTTACAGAGACGTTTTCAAGAAAGCAAAGAAAAATACAGTGTTCGATCATAACAATATAATTATGTGTCAAGATACTTTCAGTGTGCAGTATTTTGTCCTAACGACTGACACAGTGCAGAGATGTGTTAAAAGTCACATATCCTTTTTAAAGGTCAGATCTCATAACTTCTGAAATATTGTGTGTGTGTGTGTGTGTGTGTGTGTGGGCTTGTGTAAGGCTCATTATGTCTCTTTAACTCAACCACTCATTTTTACTCCCACTTCTCCCTTTCTATTCTCTCTCGCTCGTCTTTCATGTCTATTTTTTTACCTGAATCTCCGAATCCATCATCTTATCTGCCCTCCCCCCCCCACTCCCGTCAGTTCAGCTGCTCTTTATAATGACGTCGGTGTGAGACTTGTGGTCCGTCCTCCCTGCTGGGTGATATTTCTGCTCCGTCTCTATTCCTGTCCCCGGCTTTGCGCTAATACGCAGTGACACAAGGTCAGCGACTCCACGAAAAACCGACCGCTGTGCCTCTAGATGAATGAAGGAGAGGTGAGGGTAATGGCCGAGTACACCGTGACCGATCCGTCTGCTGTAATGACGGCAACATTGAACAACGCGGAGGTGGAGATGAGTGCGAAAATATGCGCGGATGAGCAATAAAGTCGGTCATGCGGGACAAAGCTTTGGTCAAGGGTAATTTTTTTGAAAAGTGTCCAGATTGTGGATGTGTTGCAGCGTTTTGCGAGTCTCCCCTCACCCCCAACTCTCCAGCGGCTGGTGTTTTAGTGTGTCTGAGTGTTTTTAGTGTTTCTGAGTGCTCTTGGATCAATAAAGTTGAGCCTGTGCTCTCCACAAGCGTTACTGTGTTTCCAAAGGGCTGAGAGAGCCACGGCACAGACACAGCGAACTGTGTCTGTAGGGACGCCTGATCAAGCCGGAGGTAACACAGGGATTCGAACCAACGATCCCCATGTTGGTAGGCAACAGAAGAGCCACCCGGACGCCCTATGAAAATTAGTTTCTTACAGAAAAACTGCTTGGATAATTATCATTTCGTGACTTCTGGTCTTTTCATGTCCACAAGCAAACGCAGCTGTACCGCTAAAGATAAGGAAATATTCCTTAGTCGACGCAGCCTAGAGTCACTGGAAACAACCTGGACAAGCACACTATGAACAAATCACATCTATTTGGGCAATGTGACTCTCCGAAAAAAAAGCCCAGAATCGGTAACGCCTAAGATGAGAAGATGAACAGAGATGAGAAAGGGGGGAGGGATGGTCTTTGTCAAGTGCCCTATAAACTCCGCAGTAGACCAGTTAAGTTTTACACACTCCAAACTGCTTTAATCACCATTCCGTGCGAAGTTACCACTGAGGTCGCCACTTGTGTACGTCAAAAGTCCTTGCCTGTAATTTAAAGTGACCACATCATAACTCTACACCCGCCCCCCTTCTAGAGGTAACACAAAATACATCACAGCAACACAAACAACAGCTAGTATGTTGCACAACTTGAGTGGCTCAGATCCCTGAACACATAGTGGGGTACAGCACATAACAGGAAGATGAGATGGCATGTGCAACTAATAAGGTACAGAATGACCAACAAGAAAGCTCAGTAATCGATCACAGGAAGAACAATGTTTCTTAGAGGCCACACGGTAGTTTTAGCAGTCACTGGGGCTAAATGGTGATGTAGTCCCGATAGCGCTGGTTGGGGTGGTTGACTCTTCCTGAGCGAGTCACCACAGGCTGTCTACCACCTGAATCACCTGAGGTGATTTCTGGTGTGGCAATGGGCGGTGTGAGTGGTGCGGTGTGAGTGCGGACAGCTTCTGTATCAGGTGCTGCTGAAGCGGGGATTTGTGGCGGGTCGTCCTCAGAGATGGCCGGTGGGGGTTCATCAACTCAGAGAAGGTATCGCCGATTCCTGACGTAGTTGGTTCCTTGGGATGTTATTACTATATAGCTGTTAGGCTGAGGGGCTGGACCCTCTACTCTTGCTAACCTGTCAAAACCATGTGCAGCCTGCACCCTGACGGTGTGGTCATGATATGCTTTCCCCCTCATCCTCTTTTTTTGTGATAGTGGCTTTCACATTAGTGTGGACGGCCGGCTGGAGCATGGCTTTGGTCACGGGTATGAATCTTCTGGTCCGTCTGGACAGAAGGCGCTGAGCGGGACAGGGGAGTCCATCATTGGGGAATATTGCGAGCGTGGAGGAGAGCAGCTTGGATGTCCGCGCCGTCACAGTCTCACTTTTCCAGCGGATCCAACACCACGCTCAGCAAGGCCATTTGATTGCAGGAAATGAAGACTACTCGGCATGTGTCTTAAGTCCCACAAGTGTGCAAAGTCTGAGAAGTCCTTACCAGTGAATTCCATTGCCAGTCATGAGGGTGTGAGGATCACCATGTTTAAATTTTAAAACTCGATTTTAAAATTCTGTTAACTGTATACAAGGCGCTAAATGCCCTTGCACCGCACTTTATAAAAGACATGTTAATTACTTACAGACCAGCGAGAACTCTCAGGTCCAATGGCAGTGGTCTTCTAACCACCCTTCATGCTAGGTCTAGAGCAGGGGAGCTGCCTTTTGTGGTTACACCCCAAGTAGATGGAACGCCCTGCCTGAGGACCTGAGAGACCTGAGGACCTGAGAGAGGCCCCCACACTGGACGCATTTAAAAACAGGTTAAAAGCCTTACCTTTCAAAACAGCCTACAGCTGAGTTCTAAGCGTGTGTGTGAGTGTGTTTTATACATTTTGCTATTTTTGTATATTCTGCTCTGATTGTTGTTACTTTTAATTAATCGGTATTTATTGAGCTTTTATTTATTTTACTAACTCAGTTTTAAACCTGTCTGAACTTTTATAAAATTTGTCTGTACTTTTTTTTTTTTTGACCTGACCGTTAGTTTTTTGTTTTTTGTGTGAAACGTTTTGTGTTACATTTGTTTGTAATAAAAGGGCTATACAAATAAAGTCTGATTGATGATTGATTGATGTGTTGCGAAGTGTGGCTTCAGGACTGTGGTGCTTTTCATATCAGGGAGGTAGTCCAGCTCCAACCACCCTGAGTAGAGTCCACAACCACTAAATGCATTTTCGCACGCCATTCAAATATCTCTGCTATAGCGACAGGCATGGGCGCAAGTCCATGAATACTGGGATGGCATCCAGCGCTTTACCTGTGACCCCGTCCATAGGGTTAGTGGTTGTGTCAGGAAGGGCATCCGACGTAAAATTTTGCCAAATCAATATGCAGATTGACAAGACCATACCAGATCGAACAACGGTCATTGGCACTGTGCCCTCACAGGGTCCTGGTGGAAACTGTAAAATCTGCTGTGGCGACCCCTGAAAAACAGGGAAAAAGCTGAAAGAAGGATTCAAATATCTCTGCCGCAGTGAATGACCATGGTAGGTCTGGGATTTCATGAAGGCCGCACAGTGAGACACCTCCCTCTCGGATGTCTGTACAGTGGGGGCCAGTACATGGTCACCCGAGGACTGTGTTTGGCGGCATCGATACCAGGATGGCCTTGGTGCAGCTGGCCAACATAGAACTTTTGCCTTGCAGCGGGTGTTATTACTCTTTGTCCACGGAGCAGAAGTCCATCTTCGACAGTCAACTCTTCCTTCATTGAAAAGAAGGGACGCAGCGCGTGGGGTAATTCCTTTGAGGTGTTAGGCAAGCCGTGCAAGATAACGTCAGAGAGCCGTTGACACATTGCATCTCTCTCCACAGCAGTTCTCAGTCCATATGTGCCACGTGAGAGCACGTGGACCATCATGACATCCAAGAGGTCATCAGTAAGGGCAGGCTCAGTCACCGGTAGGTGTACACGTGATAAAGCATCAGCAAGGCTCAGCGTTTTCGGTTTTTATTTTTCAAAGCCATCCGGCATGCCGAATTTCGCCACAAGAGGACACTGTTACATAACCTCACACGAACAGGAACAACTTTTGGATCCATGGAAACAAAATCCGAGTGAAAATCAGTTTAAAAATCCGGGTATTTTTCGGTGAAAATTGGTAAAAATTGAAAACGCTGAGCCTTGGGCATCAGCAACAAAAAGTTCCTTACCGCGTTTATAAATCACATCCAGGTTGTAGCGATGTAATTTCAACATCATACCCTGCAGCTGGGGTGATGCGGTGTGAAGCAGTTTCCTCCGAATTGTTATTAAAGGCTGGTGGCTGGTTTCAGCTGTGACAGGACGTCCATAGATGAAATCAGGGAATTTCCTGGTTGCAAAGACGAGAGACATTTCTTTTTCAATCTCTGCGTACCTTGACTCAGTGGGTGTGAGGGCACGTGATGCGAATGCCACAGGCCTTCCTTGCTAGAGACTCACCGCACCCAGACCCTGTTGTGATGCATCAGCTGATATGACCACTGGCTTTGATATGTCGAAGAACTGTAGAACTGGTGGGTTTTTCACCGCTTGTTTCAGCTTGTTGAATGCCACATTGTGGGCTTCATGCCAAGTCCACTCCATATCTTGGTGTATCAGTTGTCTCAGGGGACCAGTAACCTCACTGTATTGAGAGGATAAAGCTGTTCCCCCCAGTTCTCCCTCCCCCCTGAAAAAGGCGCCCCGACCGACCAGAGGAGGCGCTAGTGCTGCGATCAGGACACATACTCACATCTGGCTTCCCACCCACAGACACAGCCAATTGTGTCTAGGGACGCCCGACCAAGCCGGAGGTAACACGGGGATTCGAACCAGCGATCCCCGTGTTGGTAGGCAACGGAATAGACCACTATGCTACCCAAATGCCCACAAAGTCACTTTTTATGCCACACACAATTCGATCCCTTATCAATTCGTCGCAGAACGTGTCAAAATCACATTTCTTTGCCAGTATTTTCAAAGTGGAGATGTAAGCTTGGATTGACTCACCGGGCTTTTGACTAGCGGTGTTGAAAGAATGCCTGTCCGTGATGTTTTTTGCAGGCAAGCACAATTCAGCAAACCTTTCCAGTAGAACCTCTGGATGTTTGTGACGTTCTCATCTTCGTAAATGAATGATTCCGATTTTTCAACAGCCTCAGGACCGGCGAGGTTTAGGAGCGTGTAGACTTACGCTTTCTTTGATTTATCCGACAGCCCCACGTTGCAATAAATTCTCCATTCCTTGTCAAATTTCCGCCAGTTATCAGCAATATTGTCGTCAAAAATTAAGGAGTCGATGTGACGAAGCCCCTTGAGCCATTTTCATGCACTCCTGACACCATGTAAAGTGCCTATAAACTTCACAATAGACCGGTTAAGTTTTACGAACTCATACTACTACTACTACTACTTTCGGCTGCTCCCGTTAGGGGTCACCACAGCAGATCATACATTTCCATTTCTTCCTGTCCTTTGCATCTTCCTCTGTCACACCAGCCTCCTCTTTGGCCTTCCTCTTTTCCTCTCCCCTGGCAGCTCCATATTCAGCAGCCTTCTCCCAGTATACCCAGCATCTCTCCTCCACACATGTCC
Organism: Lampris incognitus; assembly: GCF_029633865.1. Taxonomy (NCBI): domain Eukaryota; kingdom Metazoa; phylum Chordata; class Actinopteri; order Lampriformes; family Lampridae; genus Lampris; species Lampris incognitus. The sequence goes on from NC_079229.1 coordinate 30,065,967, forward strand.
AAACCATCTCAATCTTGCCTCTCTTGCTTTGTCTCCAAACCGTCCAACCTGAACTGTCCCTCTAATATACTCGTTCCTAACCCTGTCCTTCTTCGTCACTCCCATTGAAAACCTTAGCATCTTCAACTCTGCCACCTCCAGCTCCACCTCCTGTCTTTTCATCAGTGCCACTGTCTCCAAACCGTATAACATAGCTGGTCTCACAACCATCTTGTAAACCTTCCTTGCTGGTACCCTCCAGTCGCAAGTCACTCCTGGCACTCTTCTCCACCTACTGCACCCTGCCTGCACTCTCTTCTTCACCTCTCTACTGCACTCCCCATTACTCTGGACAGTTGACCCCAAGTATTTAAACTCATACGCCTTCGTCACCTCTACTCCTTGCATCCTCACCATTCCTCTGCCCTCCCTCTTATTCATGCATATGTATTCCGTCTTGCTCCCACTGACTTTCATTCCTCTTCTCTCCAGTGCAAACCTCCACCTGTCAAGGCTCTCCTCAACCTGCACCCTACTCTCGCTACAGATCACATTGTCATCCATAAACATGATAGTCCGCGGAGACTCCTGCCTGATCTCATCCGTCAACCTGTCCATCACCGTTGCAAACAAGAAAGGGCTCAGAGCTGATCCTTGATGTAATCCCACCTCCACCTTGAACCCATCTGTCATTTTAACCGCACACCTCACCACTGTCACACTTCTCTCATACATATCCTGCACCACTCCTACATACTTCTGCAGCTCCTGACCTCCTCATACAATACCACACCTCCTCTCTTGGGGCACCCTGTCATATACTTTCTCTAAATCTACAAAGACACAATGTGACTCCTTCTGACCTTCTCTATACTTCTCAATCAACATTCTCAAAGCAAACATCGCTTCTGTGGTGCTCTTTCATGACATGAAACCATACTGCTGCTCGCTGATCTTCACCTCTCCTATTTATTTTTTTTACACACTCCAAACTGCTTTAATCACCCTTCGTGCTAAGATCAGAATCAGAATACTTTATTCATCCCCAAGGGGAAATTGGGTTCTATTACAGACACTCACGCTCTTACCACTGAAGTCGCCACTAGGGCACGTCACAAGTCCTTGCCCGTAATTTAAAGTGACCACACCATAACTCTGCAGTCATCATGTTCATCTGCTTGAATCTTCACAATTTCAGCCTCCTCCATCTCTGATCTGCATACCGAACAGTTTTCTATCAGGTCACTGGCTGGTTTGTATTGATTGGTTCTCCAAACTGAATCGTTTCAATTCCCTCTGGTTTTTCTTTTAATTAGTTTGCAGTTTGTTTGTTTTTTACTCTCACGGTTATTAAAATAAAAAAAGAAAAGTATAATGCTTCTTTATAGATCAACTCAAAGTACTATGATTTTTTTTTATACTCAAAAAAGTACCGGTACAGGTATTGCTAGAGAGAGGTTATAATTCCACCTCGTTGACTGGGCTGATGAGCCATATTACAAAACTCAGTTATGTCTTTCTGAAAGTTCAACTTTATTCAGAAATTCGCAGACGACACTGTTCCTCGACAAAAACTCATTTCCTCATTACTTTGTAAATCAACTCTGCCCATTGGGAAAAACAAAAGAAAATAGATTGGAAGAGAGCAATTATATTTTTCCAGACAGTTGCTGCTTTAAATGCAAAGGATGTTGAATAGCTAATAACTGTGAAGTTAACTTTTATTTAAGTTTTCTGCATGTTTTACCTTCAAACCTGCAGTTGTTTTACAAGAGTGTGTAATTTCTTTTGAATTGATAGAGAATTCATTTTGCATTGTAACTGCTCTATTAAGAGTCTTTTCAACCAGCCTTAAGTAACTGCTAACAAATGGCATTTTTAAAAGTAGAGTGGATTTTGTCTGACAAAATTATGGTATTTTTTCACTCTGGAGCCTCAATATATTCAAGTGCTTGAATGTCAAACTTCAAATAAATGTGAATATGGAAGAAACCCCCCCCCCCCAGAAGACTTTCCAGTCTTTATTGAGAAGAAAATATTTGGACTGGGTATACCAGAGGTTCTCAAACTGTAGATTACCTTTGCTCCATTCTGAATCATTTAATCCACATTTAAATCATTGGAATCAAATATATTTGGACAAGACGGTGTTAGGAAGCCAGGAAGTCATTATTTTTTTTGCAGAGGCAAAAGAAACAACTTTACTTAAGCTTTTATTAAAACATTTGAAGTGAATTTTTTTTTTTACATGATCCACCATTGAAAAAAAGCAACAAACATATTATAAAAAAATAACACGTGAGATGCAAAAGCGAAGCTGAGTGTTGAGAAATTTTTAAATACCCCAGTGGTTTGAGGAAGTTTGAGGAGGATAAAAGTAGGGGAGCAGATGACCAGATAAAGCAAGAGGTCTTAAGAAGCTACAGAAATGAAGAATATTGCTGGAACAGCTTCTGCCTGCCAAGCGCTCCTACAGCTGCAAGCAGTGCGTGTATTTATCAGCACATACATGTATATGTTTGTTCCCAAGTGTGTGCTTGTGAGCTTGTACGTGTTTACATTATGGTGTATATTTCTGTGTCTACATGCATGCATCAGCTTGTGTTCAAGTGTATACATGTGTGCATCTACAGGTATGGTATGCACACTCATAAGTGGTTGTGCACGTGTGTGTGTGTGTGTTTGTGTGTGTGTGCGTGCGTGTGTCCATCTCTGTACATGCGGAGACTTTCTCGACTCGTCCAGTTGGTCTGCACACTTCTCATGCGTCCCAAAACTGCCCCGGTCAGACTGGATGAGAGTTGGTGCTGCTGTGAGGCAGCCGAGGACATGCACTAAGCTGAAAAAACATATTAAGTAAATGTGTTTTCATGTCCATTTGTATGCATGTGTGCTTGTGTGTGCATGCCTGTGTGTATGTGGGTTTTATTTTTTGCGGTAGTCGTCTGCATAGGCCCTGGGATCACCCTGATCGGGGAACTGATCTCCATAGCCCCTCAGTAGGTCCTGGAAGCTGGGCATGCCCTGTGACAGCGAGGGGTAGCCCATATAGGGCTCTTCCTGGCCGCTTTGGTAGGGGTCCGCCTCGTACTGTTCCTGGTGCTGCTGCTCGCGCTCCACTGCTCCCTGGATGTGCATCTCTTCTGCATGGTTTTCGGGCTGTTCCTCAGCATGTGCCTCGGGCTCAGGGCGACGCAAGCGACAGTCTGAGTCATACTCTGGGTCGCAGTCGGGGTTGGTGGGCTCTAGGACACCCCTCCTTGTGCCATCAGCATTGACATGGGGCTCGTAAGCCTCGGCAGGGTAGGCGGTGTGGCGGTGGGCTCCAGAGCGTGGCTCGTTGGGCTTCACTGGGTAACAGTCCCGGTCATAGCCGATGAAGCAGTCATAGCCTTCTTTGGTCTTTCCTGGAGGGCCCAAAGGGTTGCGCTCTTCCTGGGCAGGCTCTTCAAAGTTGGGCTGGGAGTATGGGTACTGTTGCCTGGGAGAAGGAGGGCTTTGGCCGTGCATAACACCTGCTTCCTCACGAAACATAGCAAAAGGATCATTTGCTCGTTCGCTAGGCTCCGGGACAGCTCCCATGCGTGGAGCGTATGGGTCATGAGTTTGGGCTTGAGTGATGTATTGGCGCAGCATGGCATACATGTCATTAGCTGGAGCAGGGGCAGGAGTTGGGGGGCTAGCCTGGCGGTACATAGCATAAGAATCTCTTGCTCTGTTAGCGTTAGCGTAAGCATCTCTGAACATGGCGTAAGGATCTTGGCGCTGCTCAGCGGCAGGGGGGGCGGCGCGGATCGCAGCAGCCTCCTCATTATGGCCATTCTTGTACTCCTCTGGAGGTGTCGCAAACCTAGTGGCAAGGAGGGGATTGCAGTTGTCCTCGAAAAGAGGGTTGCAGGATCCAGGGCCAGCAGCAGGGGGGTTAGGGGCACGAGCCGCCTGGAGGAAGGAAAAAAACAGGAAACATGCTTTAAATCGGAACAACTGACTGACTGTAGATGATTGGACAATGTGACATCAATGACTCTCATAGCAAAATTATGCCAAATATCACAATTTTTCTCACCACTGTCTTGCTCACAGTTGCTCAGTGGATTAAAATTGGAACCAGAATCTGCACAGTCAAAATGGGAGGTGGAGCATATGTGTCTCATGGGGTGTGAACATTGCAGTAAGCAAATTAGCTGTCAAAAATTAGCCACTTAGCAGAAAACTGCCAAGACAGTCCCTCAGAGCATCTGTCAGGACAGTTTGCTGTAGAGCAAGTCATCACTTTGGCTTAAAACTGCCAAGAGTGAATCACATCGATCCTTCAGTATCATCTCTATGAAAAAGAGCAACACTGAGAGGTACACAATGCTTTGATAAAAATGGTAAGCACTTTTTTTCCCTCCCCAATTGTACTTGGCCAATTACCCCACTCTTCCGAGCTGTCCCGGTCGCTGCTCCACCCCCTCTGCCGATCCGGGGAGGGCGGCAGACTACCACATGCCTCTTCCCATACATGTGGAGTCGCCAGCCGCTTCTTTTCACCTGACAGCGAGGAGTTTCGCCAGGGTGACATAGCACGTAGGAGGATCGCGCTATTCCCCCCAGTTCCCCCCCGAATAGGCACCCCGACAGACCAGAGGAGGTGCTAGTAAAGTGACCAGGACACATACCCACATCCAGCTTCCCCCCCGCAAACATGGCCAGTCTGTAGGGACGCCTGACCAAGCCGGAGGTAACACGGGGATTCGAACCGGCGATCCCCGTGTTGGTAGGCAACGGAACAGACCGCTACGCCACCCGGACACCTGGCAAACACTTTTAAATACCATCAAATAACTGAAATCTAAATTTTGGTAGAGCTGTTAATGTGAAGTGAACTAGCTGAAATGAAAGAACACACTCGTGGGAAAATGTTATGTGATGTGTATTTTCTAGTTTGGTCTTTCTCCGTTCACTTGCATGGGTGTGGGCGAAGTCAAAAGTCGTACTGCAAACAGCCACGTGAGAGCACGAGAGATATTTTGCCTGCACTTTTCAAAAGGACCCATGTTGTCCACTTCTTATATGGTCTATGACCGGGACAGTCATCGTAGAAGAACAGGTGATTATGAATGGAAAAATATATCTAGGTAGTGACAAGAATCAACATCCATCTGCTAAGTGAGCAACATAAAATTGAATGTTTTCAGTGTACAATGAACACGATCAGCCCACCCAGGGGTCATTCTTCCTGTGAAAGAGCCTCATATTTAGGTACTCAAACCCAACCTGTTCACTCAGTGTAAGTCACTGAGAATAATTTGTTGTATATCATTTCGATGACACTGAAACAATAAAAATGAAATAGTACCACTAGAGAGGCTGCATAGGCACAGCGCGGGTCTCTGAGGGGATCACAGTTGGGGTACTGCATGTATAGACCAGAGGGGGCTTTCTGCACCAGCTTCAGCTTGCAACTGGGGTCTTTGGGGTCACAGCCGAGGTGGGCATAGGAGGGCAGTGGTCCGGCGGCGGGCTTGTAGCCATAAGCGGCTCTCAGGTGATACTGGAGACACTCCGAGTCCTCGGCTGCACAAATACGCAGCAGCTCCGCCTTCTGCTCCTGTTGCCGGGGAAACAAGTCGAAAGCAAAATGTGAATATGTGTGTTTTTCTTAGCTGGTTCTGAACACAAACCAATCACTCCTAGCACAGGGCCAGGCCATTAAAAACATTCGAGAGAAAAATGGACATGGGGTTCACAAGAATAACTTGGAGAAGTGTAAAAATAACATTTCCATCGCTCTTTATCGCATATGCTCTTCCGCCAACCTGCCATTTTATTCACCTCAAGTATAAAAATATTTAGAGAAGCTTGATAACAGTTGGCTTACCACTTACCATTAACACGTGTAATGCGCTTTACTCGGACAACCTGTTGGTCTTATTTGGGACCAGTGGGTTAACAGTACCATGAGCCATAGTGCGGTTTGGCATGACATTACAGATCTACTGTGTCTGCCACCCCTGACTGAATGTCTTCTTGTTAAGAGTGCCGGTTAAAGGTATAAACGGTTCATTAACACTGTGGTAAAATGTTTTCCTAAATCCAACATAAGGACGTGCAGGTGGTTGGCATGACAGGGGACGATACAGCGGACAGGAAGAGGTGGAAACAGCTGATCCGCTGTGGCGACCCCTAACGGGAGCAGCCAAAATGAAGAAGAAGAAGAGTAGGAGTAGGAGACTGGGGCCTAGTCTGGCACATGCATGGCTGTTGGTTCAGACGTGCAATGTTTGAATGTGGCCCTGCGTCTTTGTTGCATTTCTCTTTTTCTCTCTAATCCGTTTTTCCTGTCTCTCTTTACTTTCCTATCCAATTAAGATGAAACTGCCCCAAAAAATATCATTAAAAAAAAACATCATTTAAAGATTATGTTAATTAATGAGATGATCAATAGTCGGGCAGGATAGGTGATGAGAAAGGGGACTTACAGGTCTTAAGATGGATTTGAGCCGGGGACATTGTAGCTTGGGTTGTATTCTAGCTGGCGTAGCTACTGGGACCACCGCAAAACATCACTTTTAACGTATGAAAACTTCCTGAGACTAGCCAGCCTGCATTTCACAACATCTCCCAGATAGATAGATAGATAGATGGATGGATGGGTAGATAGATAGATAGATAGATAGATAGATAGATAGATAGATAGATAGATAGATAGATAGATAGATAGATAGATAGCTAGTGGTTTACCTTGGAAAGGAAAGACTGCATAACAGGCGAGTAGTAGTAATACCCAGACTGGGGGTCTTTCGCTGGAGCAGGTGAGCGCACATAGAGGGGCGCCGGGGCTTTGGCTGGTAGATGTGGAGGGGCGGAAGCAGCAACGGGCAACACTAGGGGCAGGTAGGGGCTTTTGCCTTGGACCAGAGCAGCGTACAGACAGTAAGGGTCTTTGGTGGGGTCACAGGTCTTGACCGGCGCAGGTTTGGGGGCCTCTGGTTTGGCCCTGCTAGTGTAAGAGGAAACGCATTTGGTGGCATCATCCGTGTCAGAGCAGGACTTGTAGATCTCCCCCAGGTGCTGCAAGTAGGCCTTGTAAGAGCGACGCCCCTCAGCCCGGTTCTTATTCTGAAGGTAGGCCAGGTAGATGCGGTCCATCTCCTGAACCTAAAAGGGGAGAGAATGGGGTTACGGGGAGATTAGCTAGGGTGAAGAGTGAGTATGCAAGGTCTGGAAAGCACAGGAGGGTACAACAGCCTTCAGGCATTCATTACTGAACATTACTGTATGTATGTATATATATGTGTGTGTGTGTGTGTGTGTGTGTGTGTGTGTGTGTGTGTGTGTGTGTGTGTGTGTGTGTGTGTGTTCTTGTTGAACTGCATTTGCGAGGACCAATTTAAGTTTTCACCCATACGAGTGAGGACATTTTTACAGGGTGAAGACATTTTGATCAGTCCTTGCTTCCTCAAGGATCTATTTTATTGTTGGGACTTGGGTTCAAGGTTAAGGTCAGACTAAGGATTAGGTTAAGGTTAAGGGTTAGAGTATGAGTGAAGTCAATGGGGGTTCTCACAAGTATAGAAAAACAAACACGTGTGTGTGTTTGTGTGTGTGAGTGTGTGTGTGTCTTCTCTCACCGCCTCCTGGTTGCCGTTATCAGTGAAGTACTTGTACCAGCCCCAGAAGTCGGAGTGCTGCTTGTACCAGCTGATGTTCCTTCGGTTTCGGATCAGCCTCCTCTGTGCGGCCGCCCGGGTTGCTCTCTCCTGAATGCTCTCCCCTGCTAAACACACAGCACAGGAGAGACATCGCTAATACACGGCAGACATATGTAAACTGTAACCCCCCCCTTTTTTTTCCCCCTCCCCAATTGTATCCGGCCAGTTACCCCATTCTTCCGAGGGCTGCAGACTACCACGTCTCCTCCGATACATGTGGAGTCGCCAGCCGCTTCTTTTCACCTGACAGTGAGGAGTTTCGCCAGAGGGACGTAGCCCGTGGGAGGATCACGCTATTCCCCCCAGTTCCCCCCCCCCCAAACAGGCACCCCAAGCGACCAGAGGAGGCGCTAGTACAGCGGCCAATTGTGTCTGTAGGGACGCCCGACCAAGCCGGAGGTAACACGGGGATTCGAGCCAGCGACCCCCTTGTTGGTAGGCAACGGAATAGACCGCTACGCTACCCAGATGCCCACGTAAGCTGTATTTTAGGTAAACGGAAAAACACCGTCCACACAATGCATGTTATTACATTCCCATGAGGCCTTCGTGTACTTGTTATGTTAGTTTTTAAAAGATGTTGTGTTATGTGTAAGTGTAATGGTGAGCGACCACATTCCTGGTATTTCAAACCTTGTTTGTCAAACAGTAGAGTTGGGTTTTGGATTTGGATTCTGATATATCAGTGTTTTGGGTCTTATGAAGCACATGAGCACGTTGCACAGTGTTCAAATTCAGTTTTTGTGTGTACACGTTAGTCGTGCTGTAGGACCCAGTGTGCTTTGTCTCTTCATGCAGATATGTATTCTGAAGAATTTTGAAAAAGTGGGAGAGACAGAGAGAGAGGACCAGAGAGAGAGAGAGAGAACGTTCCACTTCCTGGTTGTGATTGCAAAGTCTGTCTTGCTCTCTCTCTCTCTCTCTCTCTCTCACTCTCTCTCCATCTCTCTCTCTCTCACTCTCACTCTCTCTCCATCTCTCTCTCTCTCTCTCTCACTCTCACTCTCTCTCCATCTCTCTCTCTCTCTCTCTCTCTCTCTCTCTCTCTCTCTCTCTCTCTCTCACTCTCTCTCCATCTCTCTCTCTCTCTCTCTCACTCTCACTCTCTCTCCATCTCTCTCCATCTCTCTCTCTCTCTCTCTCTCTCTCTCTCTCTCTCTCTCTCTCTCTCCATCTCTCTCTCTCTCTCTCTCTCTCTCTCTCTCACTCTCTCTCCATCTCTCTCTCTCTCTCTCTCTCACACACACACACACACACACACACACACACCTCTAAATCAAGAGACAGTCAAATGTGCATGCGAATGTGTGTGCATGTTTGCACGTTTGTGTGTGTGTGTGTGAGAGAGATGTGTTTGCATTTACTAACATGCAACTATACATCGTATATTTACCATCTCCTTTGGACTTCTGCGCAACCGGAACCGCGGACAAGAACTCTGAAAGGGAAAAAAAAGAGAACAGGGATACAAACTGAGAGCTGGAAAGGACCGAGTCAAAACAAATGCCACACTCCAAAAATATTCATCCAAGGACGAGCCACAACATTTTATTAGCTCACACTCAGTCTTCGGTCCTGAGTACGATGTTAACCGCAACCGTTGAGTCGTCGGCGACTAAACCGGCACCCCCCCCACCCCCACCCCCCACCCCCACTTCAACCCTTGGGTTGCTGTCAGGAGGGTGTGTGGACACCCAGCAGGGCTGAAAACAAAACCTGTGAAAAAGGGCGGACGAGTTCCTCTGTGAACCGACGGCCGTCCATACCCGGAGAGGAGGAGACAGGGGCCACCAGGTGCTCCCCCTACTGAAACACAATGATGACTCAACCTGTCGAGGCATCAGCTGTGCTCCTACCACCTCAAAAACAGGTTACGGAGCCGCTCTGGTGGCCGAGCGGAATAACCCGCCGTCCCTGCAGTCCGCTCATCACGTGGCTGGGAGGTTCGTATCCCAGACTCGCCGTAACCGCTCACGGCCAGAGCGTCCACGGGGTGAGGCCTTCATTAGGCCGCCCTTACCCGAGGGATAGCGGGTGTAGATCGGTGTAGTGTTCGGGGGACTCGTCATTCTCCAGCGACCCCTCTGGCCCATCCGGGCGCCTGCAGCCAAGCAACCGAAAGCATTCTCCCTACGCCGCCTTCGCGGCCTGAAGGTGACGCAATCCATGCGAGGCTTCGGTGTGTAAAATAGCGAGAGCAGCCGACACGAGTTTGAAGGAAGCTGGTGTTACGACTATCTCCTTCCTGTGGAAACGTGAGCCAGGGGAGATATTCGACAAGAGTTCCGGCCGTAGGCCATTGGGTTAATCGGTTGGGATAAGGGGAAAAACTAGAAATACATGTATATATATGTATGCATATATATGTATATATATATATAAAGGTTATGGAACTGATGATGATGATGAGTCTTCAACTCCCGTTTCTGTATTAAACCAATGACATAACTCTGCCAGCGGAGTACGATAACCTCATTTGTTCCTACTGAAAATGGGTTTGCGTCATTAATTCTCACGAATCCGCCGCCGTCCCCGTAATGATAGCGAGGCTGTGGCGTTTTATATATATATAGGCCTTGTGTCAAGATACTGACGCAGTTTTCGAGAAAACTCTTGCGCCACCACAGCGCGCGCAGGTGACGTCACTCCCACGACAGACTTTTCAGACGTTTCAGTAAACAAGTCTCAGTCTCCTGTTGAAACTGTTTACTCTGCCTTTACTGCCTTTACTTTAGTCAAAGCCCCTGTAATTGGAAAGTGATAATGGATGACATTAAACCTCAAACACATGCACAGAAATAATAACACACACACACACACACACACACACACACACACACACACACACACACACACACACACCACCCACCACACAGGGCAGTGGGTAATTGGCTCTCCCCTGAAGGGCCGGTGACTGCAGTCCTTTGTAGATTTTATAGGTGAGCCTGTAACAGCCAGCCATGCTGTGCTGTCTCAAAGAGCTGTGTGTGCACTTGTGTGTGTGTGTTTGTGTGCGTGCACGTGCATGTGTGTGGTGTGTGTTTGTGTGCACTGTTTGACCCTAGATGAGGAAGAGGAAACAGTAGATTCAGCTCTGCACCAAGTTTCTTTCATCTCCACAGGGAAAATGTGTTAATATCTTGCAGAGAGCGGTGTGTGTGTGTGTGTGTGTGTGTGTGTGTGTGTGTGTGTGTGTGGGTGGGGGTTGTATGAGGAGAGAGAGAGAGGTAGGGGTGTGGGTGTGGGGTGAGAGAGACACACAAACATATGACAGATTTAAGGGAACGCTCCACAGGGGAGCAATACATGGTTCTGTGGTGCGTTGTCGGGAGTGTTAAATGTCGATCTTGTGGTGAACAAAAAAAAAAAGTAAGACCAAGAGAGAGGGGGGAGAGACGGGGGGGGGGGGGGGGGAAGGAGGAAATTGAGAGAGAGTTTCGATTAAGCTTTAACGGGTGTGGCGCTAAAAGGGCACAGTGAAAAAGGGTAGCCAGCCAAGGTACGAACAAGGTACCAGCAGATGTAATAAAAGGAGAGAGAGATGAAGGTGACTCGGGTGATGCAGAGGGGTTGGGGAGGGGTGGAGGGCAAAATGATGCTGTCTCGGTGTGTATCCGCTGAATTGTGTTTTATGAGCCTGTAAAAAAAAAACACACTAACCAGCACATCTGGAAACAGGAGAGGGGGCATGGGTAGGTGTGTGTGTGCGGGGGGGGGGATGCTGACAGGTACTAATCTTTTACAGGACAGGTCGGAGCGATGAAAGACCCCCCTCCCCACCACCGCACACACACACCCCTCCACCCACCCCTCTCGCCTCCCACTTCTCTTAACTCCTGGTTGTGATCCTTTCTTTGAAAAGCCGTCTTGAGGGAAAGAGAAGAATTTGGTAAATCCTGACCCCGGCGTGAAATACATCTGTCTCATTTAGATGGGGGTGGGGGGTGGGGGGGGGCAATGGAAACAGCTGGAGGAGGGGAAAGCCTATTTTCTCCCTCTGACATAAAGATGATATATTGCAGGAACGCCACAGGGCTATTACAGAACGTATACATGAAACACACTTGAGTTACAGCCACGTCACGCCGGCGTGGCGATGAGGGGTCTGCAGAAAGTCTGAAGACCCCCGCCCCCCTCCCCCAACCTTAACGAGATGCACGCCGTGTAAAACCACAGACGCTGGACCGTCATGCTGTAACTCGAGTCAAGTTTCATGTATCAAGAGAGCACAAACGAAGGGGGGGGGGGTACTCCATCTGTCACTGTGTGGAAAAAGACATAGGCCTGGTGTGTAGCGATAAAAGACAAAAGGTTTTAACAAACAGGGTCACCACAAAGTGTGCGAACAAGAAGAGACGAACCGAGTTTGGATGGAAAACGGGATAAAACGGTTAATGAGACCGGGTGGGGGGGGGGGTCCTCTGGGAGACAGGAAAACTAGCAAGCAGGGAGGAGGCGCGGTGTGTGCCTGTGTGTGTTTATGGGTGTGCATTTGTGTGTTGTGCATGTGTGTGTATGTGTGAGAAGTCCGGGAGCGTCAATTCCAAAGAAGTTATGACTTTTTACTCAACTCCCAAATTGTAATCTGATTACTTAAAATACTTTTTAAGGCCTGTGCAGAGTGAGACTCTGAATGGACAGTTTATTCCAGCAAACAGATTAGCATTCATTTCATCAGCAAACAGTAGGGGCCAGGGGTGGGCGACATGGTCCAGAAAGGTCCGGGGGGGGGTGCAGGTCTTTGTTCCAACCAAGCAGTTACACACCCGAGTCTACAGATCAAGGTCCTAATAGAATCAGGTGGTGTGGCTGCTTGGTTGGGACAAAGACCTGCACCCCCACCGGACCTTTCTGGACCACGTCGCCCACCCCTGGTATAGGCCGTTGTTTGGATTTCCGTTGATTTGATGCTGACTTAAGTGTTTTTCCTCCCACTCGTTTAATGGCAATGAACAAAGGGGGGGAAAAAAAACTTTTGGTCTCGGCCGAACCTCCGGGTACGCACGATTGGGGTAATTTACGAGGTGTGACTCGTAGCTCCGGTGTGTGCTCGTGTCCCGTCGCGTACTCACCGGGCATCAGCACCGCAGCCAGGAGCGCTGTCAGAAACACACCGGAGAAAGATGCTCTCCTTCCTCCAGCCATGACTTCGCCCCCTTCTCTCCTGCTGGCAACAGAGACACACCGACATCACCCACTTAAAACAAATACATAGATAACTAAATAAGCATCCTACCCTTCCCTTCGCTGTTTATCTGCACTAGGGTGCAAATAGTCAAAAAATAAATCCTAACAAGATGAATTCATGTATACAGATTAATGCATAAAGTGGTTGAAAACCACTTTATGCATTAATCTGTATGCATGAATTCATCTTTTTTCTTCCCCCCCCCCAAAAAAGATGAATTCATGTATACGGATGAATGCATATAGTGGTTGAAAACCTCTCAACACCCTGAAAAGAGTAACGGATTGGACCTAAAAACCACCTTACAGATTCCAGTTAGTTGTAACTGACACGTCCGATCAGCCCGCCTCTGTAGTTTTAACACGCCGGGCCAGTCGGCATCACGTCCCGTCTCCTCCTGGTCACACGCGTCATAATCAATACTGTCTGTCGGTCACCGCTGCATGCCGGGCTGCGGTCGCCCACGGCGTTTGGTGCCATTGGGGTGATGGCCGTGTTAAGGCCCGTATGACAAGGAGCGGGAGATGAACTTCCCGTAGGCGAGGGGCCGCCAGCGAATTCCCCAATTCCCAAATTGACGGGTGGAGGATGTTCAGTTTCCACCCCCCGGTGACCGTCCCCAGCTGAGGAGCTGGAAGTGAGCCGTCATTTAGACGCCACATACCGGCTTGTCCGCCGTCATGAAAACACCGCCGGCTGTTTTCGGCGGTCGGCCCGGCACTCCAACCTGAACCCTGAAGTCCTGGAAAGTACCCGAATCTACTGGGAGACCGCATCGCCGTTTGAGATTTGAACCGGATTAGGTTAGAGACTGAGAGTGTGTGTGTGTGTGTGTGTGTGTGTGTGTGTGTGTGTGTGTGTGTGTGTGTGTGTGTGTTGCTCTTACCTACTGCTATCCGGCGGTCTGTCTTTCTGTAGATCCTTACGTAAAGTGTTGTCCGAAGGGGCCAACAGGCCAGAAGACTCGCTCAGCCTCGTCTTGGTTTGACTCCGAGACTGTGTGTGCTTTGATATTTATATGTGTGTTGTGTGTGTTGTGCGTGTATGTGTGTGTGTGTGTGTGTTGTGTGTATGTGTGTGTGTGTGTGAGAGAATTTGACAGAGACTCCTCGTGCACCCCGTCCCCTGTGGCCCTTCTGACAGACTGCCCTGCTGAAGGGAATCCAACAGGTTTTAAACAGAGACACACACACACACACACACACACACACACACACACACACACACACACACACACACACACATGCAATAGTATTCATTAACGTTCACCTGAGGAAAAGAAAAAGAAAAAACAAACGCACACGGAGACCTCCTGCGGGTGTCAAGGGCCACCTCAGCTCAACGCCTGATTGGTTGAGACTTTTCGAACAAACTGACCAATCAGAGGCAAAGCAGTTAACGACAGGAAGAGCGAAAAGGTGGGAGGACCGAAGCGGGGAGGTGAAGACGTGGAGAGAGGGGGGGGGAGAAATTAATAAAGGGGGGGGGGAGAAGAAAGATTGGGTGAAGGGCGGATAAGTCGCCTCGGGTGGAGATAATTGGTTGATGGTACTTGATGATTATTTGTGTTGGGTCTGTGTGTCGCCCCCAGAGGTGAGGGAGGACGCTGCGGATCTGTTGCTGCACGCCGCGCCGCACTCCGAGGACAGCAGAAGAAGAATGGCGGGAGGGAGGGATGGACGAAAACAAGGAAATAATGAAGGGGGGAGCTGTGGTGCCACATATGCACTTCTTGGAGGCGTCTAAGGGCCAAACCACAACCTGTCTCGTAGTGAGGACACACACACACACACACACACACACACACACACACACACACACACACACAGTGACAGCTGGTCTGCACATGAGGAATTTCAGTTTAGCTGTGCTTGGGCATGCCAGCCTTGTCACACACACACACACACACACACACACACACACACACAGTCAACTTTTAATGGGTCTCTTAACAAGCGCTGTTTTGCAGCCATGTAACGCACGAGTGGAGCGGTTCCCCTCAGCAGACGTGTTGCCCCGCGTTTGGTGAAATGGCTCCCCGAAGTTTCTAAATCGTCACTTCACAAAACTATATATATTTACTATGACCAACGTGACATCCACTTCGGCAAAGGACTTGATTGCGTGAAATTAGAGTTAATTGCCGTTACTGTTAAGAGGATGAGTTACCCACCCCCACCACCATCACCCCGGTTTAAAAAGGATTATTGTTTAACTCGTCTTCTGAACCTCGGCTAGTTTAAAAAAATGTGGGGGAAATCCAGTTTGAATCTGTTTGTGGCGACCTCTGCTGCGTGACGCCCCCTCGCGCCCTATCGGCCTCGCCGCGAGATTAAAGCTCGACGCGCCCGAGATAATTGGGACGTTTCCCTCGCGCTCGTTCCTCCCGTGGATGCCGCTTTTGCGTTTTCCACCCGAGTCCTCCGTCTCGGGGGGGGGGACGAGATGCTGCGTTGACGCGGACTAGTTTCAAAACGGCTCTTGACGCTCGCGGCGAGGCGGGTCACATCCAGTAAGTCGTTCGTGACCTCGAGTACACAATCTGGTTTTTATTTGCCCGCGCGGCCTAACGAGGCACATGGCCTCAGATTAATTAATACTTCTCCAGACTGCAACGATTTGTCTTAATAAAGTCTCTGCGGGGCATTTCTGCCCCCTTGAACCGCACAGCTGGGCAATTATAATGGAGGGCCGTGCGGTGTCCTTTCAGTCGACAAATATAATAAATATTTCTCTTTCTTTTCTTTTTTGTGGGCCCTTGATGTGAATGTGTCGGCCCTGTGACGGACCGGCGGCCTGTCCAGGGTGTCTCCCCGCCTGCCGCCGGGTGCCTGCTGGGATAGGCTCCGGCATCCCGCGACCCTACTTAGGATAAGCGGCTGGAATAATGGATGGACGTAGTCGCTTCGGAGGAGGATGGATCTCCTGTTTCGAGGAAAACGGGACTCTGAAGTCCGCGGTGGCGTAGCGGTCTAAGCATCGGCTTGGTGTCGATGCAGTTGCCCACTGGGGACTGGGGTTCGCGCCCCGGTCTCGTCAGATCCGACTATGGCCGGACTCGATGAAGCAGCGATCATTGGCAACGCTGTCTTCAGGAGGGGGGCGGAGTCGGCTTGTGTTCGTCATTTGAATGCGTCTCTGTGTGTGTCGGAAAAACTGGTTCGGCTTGGAGTCGCCTTGTCACGAAAGTGGGGAGGCGCTTTCCTTCGAGACTGCCGGCCGGAGAGATGCAGTTGGCGAACGCATGCAATACGAGGGTGGGTGTCTGAATTAAAATAGGGATCAATTGGCCACTAAATTGGGAGAAAAAAAGGGAAAAATCAGAAATAAATTTATAAAAAAAAAGAAAAGAAAACGGGACTCTGAGACATGAAAATGTGATTTCTCACGGCGGCGCGAGTCCCCGTTGAATGTGACGGCTGACTGAGATGGACGAGGACGGCCGGGGCCTTGTGAGGCCATACAAACCAGACGGTACCATTGACTCGGAGGCTTCCCGGGACCGCCTCGTCCCTATTCCGAAGCGCGCGTCCTTCGACCTTACAGGACGGCCGTTTTACCCGCCGGGGCCTCCACCTTAATGTGAACGCTTAATCTGCTGAAAGTTTTTCTTCTTTTAACATTTTTGCTCTTTTTTGGCGGCTGCGCTCAGGTCCCATCCTGCCCCAACTCAACATTCGGTGGTGGCGTTAGCACCGTTGGCGTATCGCGTATGTAATTAGCCCCCGCTAACAGGTGTTCCTCAGCGCCCGCAAACCTGCAATCCGGTCGGGAGCAGATTCGGACACGACAGCGCCGAAACCATACTCATAATTTCCTCCGACGAAGGAATGTGCGGGATTTTCAGAATTCAAAGACACCTGGTTCGCCATTACTGCCCCCCCCATACCCCCCCCCCCAAGGAAACTTCGTTCCAGCCAAGTGGTGGGGGAGACGGTGGGGATGTTTACACCAATAATATCAAGCTTGTTTCGGTGGTCATGAATCCTGTTTTCACAGTTTTGATCGTACACACACATACAGAGACATGGTAACACACACACACACACACACACACACATACACACACACACAGAGAGACATGGTAACACACATACAGAGACATAGTAACACACACACACACACATACAGAGACATGGTAACACACACACATACAGAGACATGGTAACACACACACACACACATACAGAGACATGGTAACACACACACACATACAGAGACATGGTAACACACACACACATACAGAGACATAGTAACACACATACAGAGACATGGTAACACACACACACACACATACATACACACATACAGAGACATAGTAACACACACACACACATACAGAGACATGGTAACACACACACACATACACACACATACAGAGACATGGTAACACACACACATACAGAGACATAGTAACACACACACACATACAGAGACATAGTAACACACACACACACATACAGAGACATAGTAACACACACACACACGCACATACACACACATACAGAGACATAGTAACACACACACACACATACAGAGACATAGTAACACACACACACACATACAGAGACATAGTAACACACATACACACACATACAGAGACTTGGTAACACACACACACATACAGAGACATGGTAACACACACACATACAGAGACATAGTAACACACACACGCACATACACACACACACATACAGAGAAATAGTAACACACACACACACATACAGAGACATAGTAACACACACACACACACACATACAGAGACATGGTAACACACACACGCACACATACAGAGACATAGTAACACACACACACACATACAGAGACATAGTAACACACACACACATACAGAGACATGGTAACACACACACACATACACACACATACAGATACATGGTAACACACACACACACACACACATACAGAGACATAGTAACACATACAGAGACATAGTAACACACACACACACATACAGAGACATAGTAACACATACAGAGACATAGTAACACACACACACATACATACAGAGACATAGTAACACACACACACACATACAGAGACATAGTAACACACACACACACATACATACAGAGACATAGTAACACACACACGCACGCAGGATGCTGGGATGCCGTGGTCGCCGGAGGTCATGGTCGTCGAGCGGGTGCTGGAAATCTGCGGAGGGGAAGAGCAGGGATGAGAGGACCGGGGTTAGAATCAGGCCCGCCGTCCCCCTGCACACCCACATCTCAGCTAAGTAGACCAGGGCTTTTAAAAAGTTCTCCTGCCACAGACCCCCCCCCAAACCCCCAACCCCCAAGATGAAAACGTGTTAGCCCACGCCCCGCATTCGACAAGACGTTTTCCCAGGGACCCCGCGGTTAAAACGGTTTCAGTTTTTCTGTTGTCGTCGAGCGAATATCGGAGGGAACGGCCGAGTGGGGAGAGTTCAGTCGTGGGGAAGCTGAAACCTGTGATCGGGAGTTATTCTGAAACGTCCTTGAATTTGAATATAACTTTTGAGTTTCCATCCATCCATTATCTAAGCCGCTTATCCCAATCGGGGTCGCGGGGATGCTGGAGCCTATCCCAGCAGTCATTAGGCGGCAGGCGGGGAGACACCTTGGACAGGCTGCCAGTCCGTCACAGGGCTGACACACACACACACACACACACACACACACACACACACACACACACACACCTAGTGCGGCCAATTCACCTGACCTACATGTCTTTGGACTGTGGGGGAAAACCGGGGCACCCGGAGGAAACCCACGCAGACACGGGGAGAACATGCAAACTCCACACAGAGGACGACCTGGGACGACCCCCAAGGGTGGACAACCCCGGGGTTCGAACCCCAGGACCTTCTTGCTGTGAGGCGACCGCGCTAACCACTGCGCCACCGTGCCTCCCAATTCTCTATTTTATCAAACTAAAATGAAATTAAATGACGCCTCACTTTGCTGCGATCCCCTCAGCATCCCCCCTGAACGAAAGAGGGTCGGGGGTCACTGAATTCTTCCGGTGACAAGTCTTGACGCGCTCCTCTCACTTCCTGTCTAAGACGTGCGGATCAGCTGTGAGCTGTCATAGCGTGTTGTGCTCGGGTGGGAGCCGCACGGTGCCGTGTGTGTTTGTATGCTTATCAATAGGCGGCCCCGGTAGTTCTCACATCCCTGACCGTGAAACGCTCCACCGTCGGGTTAAACGGGATAAAGTGGGATATAGTGCTGCTCGAGATGCTGCTGAGCTCAGAGAGCTCACACAACCTGGGTTTTATCCAGCATGAGGAACACCAACACGCTCGTGTGTGTGTGTGTGTGTGTGTGTGTGTGCGTGTGTGTGTGTGCGTGTGTGTGTTCAAAGCGGCTGGCTGGCGAGGTGTCCCGCTGGGTTTCGGTCTAACAGCAGCCATAAACCCTCTTTAACATCTCTCTCTCTCTCCCCCCTTTCTCCCTCTCTCCCCCCCACTTCTCCCCTCTTTTTAAGAATCAGCTCTTTTCTAGGTCATGTGCCGCTGAGCCATAAACTGTGTTGCCTGTAGCCGACGCTGCAGTACGGAAAACCGATTAACTTTTGTACGCGTGTTACTGTGCAAGCCTGACGTACACGCATGCCTGTGTGTGTGTGTGTGTGTGTGTGTGTGTGTGTGTGTGTGTAGGCCCGCCAGTGCGCGGGTGCGAACACTTTCGAAGACGGGGGTTTACAGGCGAACAACAGGTGAGCGGCCGGCAGCCCCGTCGGCAGAGCAGGCGCAGATGGGAATGGAGGTGCGGCTGTGGCGGTTGGCAGTTCAGTGTCCTGACAAAGTTGGGAGTTGGTGCGTACGTTTGTTCGCCCGTTCGGCTCCGCGGCGGTTACATAAACACTGTGATACAACGCAGCCCGATTCGTCTCGTCTGCAGTGGTTCCGGCCCCCAAAATTGATACGAAATGTGAATTCCATTTAGAAACAAAGATTAGTCCCTCGCTCGTCTCTTTATCCAACACCTCTCCATTACTCGGGATTGTTCTACAGAAGTGTTAACGGCGCTGTTTCTCGACCTGTGTGGGATTTGAAACCTCTTCCTGTCTGTTGGTGGTTGTTGGTGGTGAGCTGCGACGTTGGCGATGGGGGGTGTTATGATGATTGTTCTGGTGAACTCAGTCCCTCTGGATGAAGGTGTGAGCCACATTTCAGAAGCGCAAAAGGTATCCCCGCCTGTCATGCAGGAGACCCGGGGGGGGGCGGCACGGTGGTTAGCACGGTCGCCTCACAGCAAGAAGGTCCTGGGTTCGAGCCCCGGGGTAGTCCAACCTCGTGGGGGTCGTCCCGGGTCGTCCTCTGTGTGGAGTTTGCATGTTCTCCCCGTGTCTGCGTGGGTTTCCTCCCACAGTCCAAAGACATATAGGTCAGGTGAATGGGCCATACTAAATTGTCCCTAGGTGTGAATGTGTGTGTGGGAGTCGGCCTTGTGATGGCCTGGCGGCCTGTCCAGGGTGTCTCCCCTCCAGCCGCCCAGTGACTGCTGGGATAGACTCCAGCATCCCCGCGACCCTGAGCGCAGGATAAGCGATATGGATGAAACATAAAAATTCTCTGTTGATGCCCCAGACTTCAATTTCCTGTCAACCCCAAAAAGGCTTCCCCCAGCTCAAATTCCCCCCCTTTCTTCTGGAATTGTGCATCGCCCCAACGACAAACTTGTCATACTGTTTATTGAAATAAGATATATGACCGCATTACCTAAGTGGCACACTTTACAGTGAAAGAACGAGAAGGGAAGTTTGCATGACAGTCTTGATATAGCAGCTTTGAGTATGTTTCCTAAGCACGTCTGGGTTTTTGCAAGTGAAATATGTTTTGAAATCAACATTTTATTTGTTGACTTGAGGCTAATCTAAACCCTAACCGCATTTCTCACATGAATCAAATTGGGTAAAAGATATTACAACTCGTGGACATCATGTCGGATGTTGATCTGGGGACATTTCTCACTTGCAGCAGCCAGGTGATCTGCGTCTCGCCGTTGAAGAAACCCGAGTGCACCACTTTTCCATTTGCTGCGAGGCCCGTGAGTGGACCACTGCTGCCTCCTGCCTGCAGACACACAAAGGCACAGCCAGTCAATTCAAAGGAAGGGGCAAATTGATCATGGTCCTATTGCTAAGGGTGGGGTCGTCTTGTAATTTCATGTGGACCACCTCCACTGCTTCACCAACAGGAACACACGTGAAGAGAGACGTAACATCACGAGAGACCATTGTTTCACCCCCCTCCATAATGATGCCCCTCACCTTATCCTCACAATCCAGGGTTCTGAATGTGATGTTCATCACTGCCTACCAACGGGTTAAGAAGAGATGCCAGAAACACGGAGATGTTATAGGTCACTGAGTTAATCATACAAACAATAGGCCATGATGGCACATCCTGTTTATGTATCTTACAGACTAGGTGTAGCTTCCCCTGGGTATAATCCATCCATTATCCAAACTGCTTATTCTGCTCTCAGGGTTGTGGGGATGCTGGAGCCTATCCCAGCAGTCAGTGGGCGGCAGGAGGGGAGACACCCTGGACAGGCCGCCAGGCCGTCACAGGGCCCCATTCCCAAATCCTGTGTAAACAGTACACATGGCCATTGAAACTCTACTTAATGGTCACGGCAATTTGCATGTGAACCTGATCATTGGTTTCGGTCATTATGAAGCTGTATTGTTTAATCAGAATACTTTATTATTATATTATAATATTATATTATAAGGGTGGGGATACCTGCAGTCAGTTTAGACTGAAGAGGTTACTTAGATAAGTGATCAAAGAAAGTTGAATCAGTTCATCTGGACAATATTATGTTATAATTAATATATATTATTAATATAATATGTAGTACAGAATTCTGTCTATAGCATTGTCCTGTTCTAACAGTTTAAGACAATCTATCACCTTTTTCTTGTAACCACTACCTGGCTCTTGTTCAGAGGCTCATAAGTATTTATGTCATAAGTAAGAGCAGCCACATTCACATTGTACTCCCATCTGCAGGCCAGCGGCCACTCTTTCAAGGATGAGGATGTGCACATCCTTGATAGGGAGGAACGCTGGTTTGAGCTGGGAGTCAAAGAGGCCATCTATGTGAAGAGGGAACGACCATCCCTGAACTGAGGGGGGGGGGGGCTCGCTTCAATGATGATTCCAAGTAGGGGCACCACATGTGTTGTGGAGACTGAGGAGTGGGTCAAGTGGCTTTAAACTTGAGGCGAACTGTTCAGTTATTCTGTAGTAAATTACTGACATTAATACTGGAGGGGGATCTTTTCATCCTACAGGGTCAAGGGTTTCTACTTCTGGTCCTGGTTCAGAAACACACTGAAAATGTAGAGGAATATTCCTTCCAACTGCTGAGAGAATGCTGGTCATTCTTTTTTTTAACGTGGATGTAGTTTTTATTTTATGCATTTTAACGCGTTTTTAAAGCTTTGAAATATTTTGCATATCCCTTTCTTTGGTTTTCGAGTTAAGCAACTCTGGGCATCCGTTTCAACCCTTTTGGGAATACGCTAGTAAAGATTCTGTCGGAGGGGTTTTGGTGGCAAGTAAAACGTTTGAGTCGAGTGGTACCAGAGCAGTGAAATTCTTTGCTACATAGACTCTGTTCCTATTATATTTGTAGGTTTTGTTGCAATCACAGCATTGTAGGATGGCGACAGATGTACTCCCCCCCCCTCCCCCGGGGTTCAGGGATGGTCGTTCCCTCTTCACATAGATGGCAACTGTGGTGTTTATAAGGGTGGGGATACCTGCCGTCAGTTGAGACTGAAGAGGTCACTTAGACGAGTGATGAAATGTTTCTCCCAATGAACGTGTCCAGATGAACTGATTCACCTTTCTGGGATAAACAAACAAAACCAAGTACACCCGTAGCCATACTGTTAAATCAAGAGTATGGATACGGGTGTGTCTGCGATGGTGCAAGCCTGAGCTATTATTGTGCGTGACAGGGATGGGCTGTGTGACATTTTCAATAAATGTATTTGTTTTATTTGTCACATACACAATCACTCACTGTGAGGAGACTGATCAGTGAGTCAAAACAGGAGCTCCAGGCCTGCCTCGACGGCACTGACTGGAGTGTTTATGAGGCTGCGTCTACAGACCTGGATGAACTTACTGACACTGGGACATCTTACATCAGCCTTTGTGAGGACATGTGTGTGCCCACCAAAACCTGGTTCACAGCAAAACTCAGGCGGCTTCATCAGGCCGAAGAGGAAGCCTACAGGAGTGGCGATAGGATCCAGTATAACAAAGACAGAAATACACTCACAAAGGAGATCGGAGTGGCAAAAAGGTGCTACACCGAAAAGCTTAAAAACAGGTTTTCTGCCAACGACCCATCAGTCTGGAGAGGTTTGAAGGACATTACCAACTACAGGAGACCATCCCCCCACACACAGGCAGGGAACCATCAACTGGCTGATGACCTAAATGGGCTTTACTGCAGGTTTGATAAGCACACTTTCACACCCCTCACCCTCTCTGGCCACAACACTCAACCAACTGCACTCCCTGCCAGCCTCTCTCCCCTCCCAACCGACCCCACCCGTACTCAGGATCTGTGATGAGGACATGCGCCAGCTCTTCCAGAGACAGCAGACCAGTAAGGCACCGGGCCCGGATGGTGTGTTACCCTCCTGTCTGTGCTGACCAGTTAACCTCCATTTTCACACTGATCTTCAACAGATCATTGGAGCTGTGTGAAGTCCCCTCCTGCTTCAAGAGCTCCACTATCATCCCAGTCCCCAAGAAACCCCATATCACAGGATTAGATTACTTCAGGCCCGCTGCCCTAACATCTATGATCATGAAATCCTTCTAGAGACTGGTGTTGGCCCCCCTGAAGGAAATCACAGGCCCCCTGCTCGACCCCCTGCAGTTTGCCTATTGAGCAAACAGGTCAGTGGAGGATGCAGTCAACATGGGATTGCACTACATCTTCCAACACCTCGACTCCCCAGGGACATATGCCAGGGTCCTGTTTGTGGGCTTAAGCTCAGCATTCAATGCCATCATGCCAGATATCCTCAACTCCAAACTCACCCTGCTTATTGCACCAGCCCCCATCTGCCAGTGAATTAAACACTTCCTGACAAACAGCAGGCAGCTGGTGAGGCTGGGGAAAATCACATCCAGCACCTGGACTGGCGCCCCCTAGGGATGTGTGCTCTTCCCTTTACTCCTCTCCTGCTACACAAATGGCTGTACCTCAGGTGACCCATCTGTTAAACTCCTGAAGTTTTACAGACAACACAACCATCATTGGGCTTATCCGGGATGGTGATGAGTCTGCATATAGACAGGAGGTTGAACAGCTGGCCCTCTGGTGCGGCCATAACACCCTGGAGCTGAACACACTCACAACTGTGGAGATGACAGTGGACTTCAGGAGGAGCCCCCCAACACTGCCCCCCCCTCACCAAACTCAACAAAACGGTGTCTGCAGTGAAAACCTACAGATTTCTGGGTCCCACAATCTCCCAGGACCAAAGGTGGGCATCCAACATAGACACGATCATCAAAAAGGCCCAGCAGAGGATGTACTTTCTCTGCCAGCTCAGGAAGTTCAACCTGTCTCATTTGTAGTAAATTGGCTAAAACATGCAGAAACACCGAAATGGCCCTTTAACATGACGATGCTGTTTGACCCAAATCGTTCACCTACCTCGTCTAGATCCACATAAGGCCCAGCACCCTCTGGAAACATCTCATCCTCTGCAGGTTTCATTTTACTTTAATGTCGGCATCAAAAACTAAACACGGTGTAGCTAGCATGGCTAGCTGTAAGCTCACTGACGATGTAAACAGACCATAAACCGTGACGCAACATGTGGCGCAGCACTAAATTGTGCTCGACTGCGTCCTCCGTCCCGCTACTCAAACAGGCCACATTTCACCTTAACAAAGATCCCAAGTGTTACAATAGCAGTGCAATTATTTCACAAATGTAAATGAATCATATAAACTGTAATGTGAACTGATATAATGTAAAGAAAACATCCCACATAAACGTATTTGATTTATTTTATACCCCAAATTACATGAAGATACAACACAGGGAACACAATACTGGGCATCTATTGCTATCCTCTATCGCGGGACATCTAGTATTTATAGGCTAAATATGCTCGTAGGTTACACATATACAGTACAAGAGAAGAAAATCGAACTACTCCCCACTCTTTCCAGTATTCTATAGTGAAATAAAAGTGTTTTTCTCTCGTTTTATATCTCCTATCCTTTCCATATATCTTAGAAACCCCCCCCCCCCCCCCGCCCAGGTGAACTGTTTCGCTCTCTCTTTCACCTACTCAATTACCTCAAGTATATTTTATTGTTTAGGATTTTTCAATAGGTCTAGATTTCCTCCCACTCTTACACCGTCTTCCCCCTCTGGTCCCTACCGCTCCTTCTCCATCCTTTTCCAGCTAGTCACCCCCCCTCCCCCAACCTGCTGCCCCTCCCCTGTCTTCTCCGATGGGAGCTCAGCCCTCTTCAGTGTTCGTGACCAGCGTTGGTCTCATAACCCAGGGTGTCTCCGAGGTGTTGGTGGGCGAAGAAGGCGCGGGCCATCTCGTTGATGTGGTTGTAGGCGCCGATGGACCTGAAGTATTCAATGTAGTTCCAGAAATCTGAGGTGGAGTAGGGCCAGTAGGGCACTGCTGGAGGCTCATCATATGGCACTAGACATCGAGTATGATAGGGAAGACAGACAAGTTGGACTTTTACAGTGGGAAGGTTGTGTGTTTGTGTGAGTGTGTGTGTGTGTCTCTTCCACAATGAAAGAGCTATATGTTCTGAGTAGGAGCACCACATGTGTTGTGGAGACTGAGGAGTGGGTCATGTGGCTTTAAACTTGAGGGGAACTGTTCAGTTGTTCTGTAGTGAATTACTGACATTAATATTGGAGGGGGGTCTTTTCATCTGACAGGGTCAAGGGTTTCTACTTCTGGTGCTGGTTCAGAAACACACTGAAAAGGTAGAGGAATATTCCTTCCAACTGCTGAGAGAATGCTAGTCGTTCTTTTTTTTAATGTGGGTGCAGTTTTTATTCTGTACATTTTAACACGTTTTTAAGCTTGAAAATATTTTGCATATCCCTTTCTCTGGGTTTTTGGGTTGAGCAGCTCTGGGCATCCGTTTTAACCTTTTTGGGAATACACAAATAAAGATTCTGCCGCAGTGGTTTGGGTGGCAAGTAAAACGTGTGAGTCGAGTGTCACCAGAGCAGTGAAATTCCTTGCTACGTAGACTCTGTTCCCATAATATTTGTAGGTTTTGTTGCAAAATATGAATGTTTCTTTAAAAGGAAGGTGTTATTTACGTACCCCCTTCTGGGATGATGACTCTGGCCTCTGTAAGGAGCGAGAGAGAGCGAGAAAGAGAGAGAGAGAGAGAGAGAGAGAGAGAGAGAAGGTAAGAGAGTTGGGCGGAAATTTAGCATTCCAGTGATTTCCACGTACAAAGACGGGATTCAGGTCCGGAAAACTGAAAATTGAGCCTTTTCCCAGAGGACTCTGGGATACCTGCTTCCTCCTCAAATATTATTACATACTATTTGCAAGTGCCGCACACACACACACACACACACACACACACACACACACACACAGTGTGAATCTGAAGGAATTCGTCATGCAGACACACACAGACGGCTCTTTATCTACATGCAGTTGACAAAAACAAACGCTGTCCTGTGGACGAGGCACTGTCACACCATGTAGGCCAACAGATTACAGAGTAAGTATTCATCTTACTGTGAATCATCAGCACCCCCTTCCCTGCATCATCATTGTGCAGACTAAGAAAACTTTCACACAATAGTTTTTACACTATCACTATATATAATATATATAATATATATAACTATAACTGTGATAATAATAATATACAACTGTGTGTAACTAATATAACTATAATATATCATATATAATAAATAACTATATATATATATATAACTATATATTATATATATATATATATATAACTATATATAATGATATTTATAATATATTTTCTGCTAAATCACTAAAGGGCATCTAATCTTATAATCGGTAATTAAGGTTTCTTCCAGAACACGTCCCCTTTGCATCATTAATCCAAGCCACTTTTCTCCCGTCAGCAGAATTAAAACCGGACAGATGCAGGAAATAACTCACCGCTGAAGTGACAGACAAGGGCACATAGCAGGACACACACCCAGAACAGCCACTTCATCTTGCCTTCCTAAGGGATCACAGACACCACGGCAGCCTCGGGTTATTCAGTTTCCAACTCCTTGCAGCATCGGCATTCACAATTATACAACTTTAAACGTCTTTTTGTGCCGTCGGCGTTGAAGTAAACGGTGCCGGGGTGCGGCACTGTGTATCACCTGCATCCTGTCAGCAGGCGGGTGGAGGGTGGCAGTGCTCTGTGAAAATAAGATGATCTGCAGGTGACTTACCTGTAAATGGTTTGTGAGGCAGGCAGAGGGGTGCAGCCGTCCGTCTGCTGGTCCACAGGTCTGAGGTGTGTGGGGCTCGCCGGAGGAGCTGCAGATGGACCTCCTCTGTCATGCAAGCACACAGTCTCTCTCTCTCTCTCTCTCTCTCTCTCTCTCTCTCTCTCTCTCTCTCTCTCTCTCTCTCTCTCTCTCTCTCTCACATACACACACACACACATCTCAAAGAGCACGGCCCAACACAACACAAGCCAGCCCAGATTCCATTTAAAAGATGTGAGTGTGTGTGTGTGTGTGTTGAGAAAACCAGCTTTTTTTCAGCAGATTTTTTTTTTTTTGTACATCTTGGGTGTTTTTTTTATCTTGAGGATGAGTTGTGAGGTTACACTGATAAAGCCCTCCGTTAGTAATTTGGGAGGGAGGTAAAAGGGGGACTGTACCTTCTCATTTTACAGTTTAGGGAGGCGAGGCTTTTAGCAATAGCATGGTTAAAAAGCACTTTGAAAATCTGAATCTTTGCAAGGCGGGCATGTCGCACAATTTCCCCGGGCAAAACATGCATGCAGCTTTCTTAACAATCCCCGCGGGGGGGGAGAAGAAAACCCAGAATTCCTCCTCTCTTACTTTCGTGTAGCACCGTTTTCATAAACACACTGTGAATGGAAGGTAATGCTTACAGTTTCTGCCCTAGCAACTATTCAGCTTTTTATTTTTTATTCATTTATTTATTGCTCATCAGGTAATTCATATGATTCATAATTCATATAAAAAAATAAATTCTCATGCAAATGGAAAACCACCTTTGCAGTTGTTAAAAATTTGTTCATAGTTGGACATCCGGGTAGCGTAGCGGTCTATGCCGTTGCCTACTAACACGGGGATCACCGGTTCAAATCCCCGGGTTACCTCCCCCTGGTGAAACTCCTCACTGTCAGGTGAAAAGAAGCGGCTGGCGACTCCACATGTATGGGAGGAGGCATGTGGTAGTCTGCTGCCCTCCCCGGATCGGCAGAGGGGGTGGAGCAGCGACCGGGACGGCTCGGAAGTGTGGGGTAATTGGCCGGATACAATTGGGGAGAAAAGGGGAAATTTTTAAAAAAATAAAAAAGATCTGTTCGCAGTTAAAATTGGACTGACGACCTTGGCTTTAGAAAGGTGTTTGGTGACACATTAGAGGAGAAGGCCCACTAAAGCAGAAGTGCGCTCCACGCATGCCGACTCCTTTTGCTTGGATGATGGTGAAGGCCCGCGTTGCATTTTACAGCTGGCTGATTCTGAGCGCCTGCAGGAGGCTACGAGAGCCGTGCATTAAAAGCGGCGTACTTTGTGCTTATGGAGACGTTTGCCTCGTTGAAAGCAAGGTGCGCCGCAGCACGCCGACAGACCGGGTACAAAACAGCCGTTACACGTGTAGTCTTTGAACACAGCTTTTAATTTACACAAAATTCTCCATGACTCCCGGTAGCAACTACAAAAGGCTTCCTGCGTTGAGAGCAGGCCCGTCCCATCATCACGATCATAAGATCATCCAACAAGTACGCCGGAGTCAACGAGTCATTTCTCCCTCCCAATATAAAGATAAATGAGATATATATTGATTATATACGATGACTGGCACTTCCGAGTGGCTGAAGTGCTGGCTGGAGCTGGTATTTGATTTTCTAGTAGCTTTATACTTCATATTATATTCACCTCAGGAGACACTATACGCTCTTCAGGTGCAGCATGGAGGTTGCACACAGGGACGTGGTTGCACTAAGGTGGGCTAGACTAAACCGGCTGGATGGAGTTAAGCGGGTCAGGGTTGTCTCACTCGGCTATAACGCTGCCAAGCATTGGATGAGGACATTGGGATTTGAAACGATACCTCTGAATATTGTGGCTGTTGCATGGAGGGTCACGAAAACAGATGCTGATTTTTTATTTTTTTTTAATCAAGGTTATTTGTTCAGCTTAAATATTCTGCGACATTCCTGCTTGTACCCGCCGTCCTTCCAGCGCAGACGCTGCACCTTCTTCAGAGGTCTACGGTTAGATAGTCAGATTGTACCTGCAGTATTTTTCCAGAAACAATTTTGCAGCTGTATTTGATTTTGCATCCGCTCCTCTCATATCCAATTCTACGGGGTCCTAGTGCTAAGGCTTGTCTTGTTGGGGGGGGGGCGGTGGTGGGGGTAATATGTAAATCGTACGACTCTCGCAACCCTAGTAATCCTTACAGCCTGTTTGGTCGGTGGCCTTCATCCGGAAGATGTCGATCCCTTCCTTCGCAAAGAGCCGTTTGGCGTACTGCACCGTCTGCAGGGGCAGGCGCCGCGAGCGGGCCGAGGATCCAGGCGTAGTCCACGTGGAAGAGACGGAGGATGTCCGTGCAGGAGTACACCACCGCCAGACTGGTGTAGTCGGTGCTCATCACCCAGTAAGGGCTGTAGGGAGTGACTGAGGAGGAGGAGGGACAGAGGGACGAAGAGAAGTTCTGATCAGGTTACTGATGAGTGATAAACTTGTATGCCCCTTTAAATGAGCTGATGTTCACTGAAAAATACAATACACAAATTACACAATAGTAGATGACACTACTAGTATTACTGCCACCACAACTACTGCTGCCACCACCACTACTACGATGACGACGACTAATAATGATAATAATAATAATAGTAATATCGATAGGAGCAATAAAAAGCTGTACAAATCTTGCTATAACCAAAGATGACTAACTGAAAACTCACAGCCCCGCCGGCCGTGTCTCCGGTTGTTTCCCTTGTGTTTCTATGTGTTACCCCTTTCCCCCCGGGGGTCTCCTGTTTTCCCCATGTGTGTGTATGTGGGGGGGGGGCGGTGTGGCTTCTTTCCCTGGCACTCTCCGGGTCCCTCTTGATTTTCAGCTCATTCACCTTACCCGCCCAGCCTGCACACCTGCCTCCCGTCTGGCCTTCAGTAACGAATTGAACCCCCCCCCCCCCCAACACACACATACACACACACACACATACACACCTCCACAAATTTCTCATATGGTGCCGATACAGCCAACCAACACAGCCTCATACAAAATACACTACCACGCACTATATGCACTGCTGGATCAGCACCAACAACACAGCAGGTCTTCAACAACCACGGCACACACCGCCGTGTGTTGGAGCAGCTACTGCAGCATCACCGTCAGATCTTCCTTTATGTCACCCAGCAACCAGGTTGCACACACACACACACACACACACACACACACGCCACATGGCACAAAACCAACTAGAGGAGTCCCCTCAGTATAGTGCAGCTCTCAGCCCCACAAGACAACAAGTAGTTGAATGCAAACACACACTTCGCTTTACCCATGAAAAAACACACTATGGTTGTGATTCTGACGGGGCCAGCAGAGACGCCCTGACTCCCACCGCTGAGTACACCCCCTCCGGTTCTCCACCCACTCGTCGCCAGATCGGTGTTTCAACCGCTGCGGTGGTCTCTCGTTCGTGGCGGCTCTGCGGTTATTCCTGGTCTCGTTTGTGTTGCCTGTATTTACCGTGTCTCCTTGAGTTGCCAGGACCACTACGGTCCAGTTCCCCTCGCTTATCCTCTGCCAGCCCCGCTCCCTTCCTCGTCCCCCTCTGTCCTGCTCCGCTCCGCTTCGTCACCCCGGCATCGCCTCTCTACCTTCTCCCTTGCCTGTCATCCTCATCCCCCTTTATTCCTGAAGTAAACCCCTTCACATGACTTATTCCACTGTGTGTGTCCGGGTCCGGGTCCGGGTCCGCCTCTACTGATCATAACACCAGACCTTGGACCCCCAAAATGGCTCTGACCTTTTCTCAACACACTGTATATAATGGATTTTCAAAAGATTTCATTTTCTTTTCCTTTTTTTCTCCCTTTTCCCCCCAGTTGTACCCGGCCAATTACCCCACTCTTCCGAGCCGTCCCGGTCTCTGCTCCACCCCCCCTCTGCCGATCCGGGGAGGGCTGCAGACTACCGCATGCCTCCTCCAATCCATGTGGAGTCACCAGCCGCTTCTTTTCACCTGACAGTGAGGAGTTTCACCAGGGGGACGTAGCGTGTGGGAGGATCACGCTATCCCCCCCCCCTCCTGAACAAGTGGCCCGACTGACCAGAGGAGGCGCTAGTGCAATGACCAGGACACATACCCACATCCGTCTTCCCACCCGCAGACACGGCCAATTGTGTCTGTAGGGACGCCCGACCAAGCCGGGGGTAACACGGGGGATTCGAACCGGCGATCCCCGTGTTGGTAGGCAACAGACTAGACCGCTACGCCACCCGGACGCCCCCTAAAGATTTCCTTTTGTTATGGATTATGAATCTGAGTCGGTCCAAAAAAGGTCTACGTGAGCCTTCACTTTAAATACAAGTGTGTGTGTGTGTGGGTGTGTGTGGGGGGGGTTGCCTAACGTGCATTTACAAGGTTTTCATGGGGGGTGGCAGGGACATATAAGTTCTGTTGCTTTTTACTTCCCAGCACACTGTGTCTTTGTCTCGACAAGTGTCTTGTTTTTGACGGCAGTGTTTGTTGTTTTGCTGCTGATACAAAGAAGGAGACGGTGGGGGGGGGGGCAAACTCACAGTAAGAGAAGCTGACGCCGAGCTTGGCTGGCTGGCTGGGGTCCTGAACCACAGCTGTCCCCTCCACTGTCCTGAATTTATCTTTACTGAGAGAGACAGAGACAGACATACAGAGTGAGAGAGAGAGAGGGAGAGAGAGACAGACAGACAGAGAGAGAGAGGGAGAGAGAGGAAGAGAGAGAGAGAGGGAGAGAGAGGAAGAGAGAGGGAGAGAGAGAGGGAGAGAGAGGAAGAGGGAGAGAGAGGGAGAGAGAGAGGGAGAGAGAGGGAGAGAGAGACAGACAGACAGACAGACAGAGTGAGAGAGAGAGAGAGGGAGAGAGACAGAGAGAGGAAGAGAGGGAGGGAGGGAGAGAGAGACAGACAGACAGAGAGAGCGAGAGAGAGGGAGAGAGCGAGAGAGAGACAGACGGAGAGAGAGAGAGACAGAGAGAGTGAGCGACAGAGACATAGAGAGAGAGGGAGAGAGACAGAGAGAGGAAGAGAGAGGGAGGGAGAGAGAGACAGAAAGAGAGAGGGAGAGCGAAAGAGAGTGAGAGAG
Organism: Lampris incognitus; assembly: GCF_029633865.1. Taxonomy (NCBI): domain Eukaryota; kingdom Metazoa; phylum Chordata; class Actinopteri; order Lampriformes; family Lampridae; genus Lampris; species Lampris incognitus. Next base: position 30,098,443 of record NC_079229.1, read on the forward strand.
AGAGTGAGCGACAGAGACATAGAGAGAGAGGGAGAGAGACAGAGAGAGGAAGAGGAGAGGAAGAGAGAGGAAGGGAGAGAGAGACAGAAAGAGAGAGGGAGAGAGAGACAGAAAGAGAGAGGGAGAGCGAAAGAGAGTGAGAGAGAGAGCGAGAGAGAGAGTGAGCGACAGAGACATAGAGAGAGAGGGAGAGAGAGAGAGCGACAGAGACATAGAGAGAGAGCGACAGAGAGAGACAGAAAGAGAGAGGGAGAGAGAGACAGAGGGAGAGAGACAGAAAGAGAGAGGGAGAGAGAGCGAGAGAGAGAGATAGAAAGAGAGAGGGAGAGAGAGACAGAGGGAGAGAGAGCGAGAGAGAGAGGGAGAGAGAGCGAGAGAGAGAGACAGAAAGAGAGAGGGAGAGATAGACAGATGGAGAGAGAGCGAGAGAGACAGACGGAGAGAGAGAGAGACATAGAGAGAGAGAGAGAGAGACAGACAGACAGAGAGAGAGATAGACAGCGAGAGACAGAGAGAGAGAGACAGAGAGAGATAGACGCGAGAGAGAGGGAGACTCAGTACGGGCCTTGGCAGAATCTAACTTTATCACAAAGTCGAGTGCACAGTTTTCGTTAAACCCTGACATACTTACTAAAACTGGGAGTTGAGCACTCGGATGGTGCCATCACTCCTGAAGGCGTAGTTGGCCTCAATACACTTGCCCCTCTCAAAGGAGGCGGGGAGTTTCTCAATCTCGTACCATTTACCCAGGTACTGTTGGCAGGAGGGGTGGAGGAGAAGTCAGAGTGGTCCCATTAACACGTCCAGCAGAGCAACGACAGAGCTCTGGATGAAGAAGTCACCATATTGTGTGTGTGTGTGTGTGTGTGTGTGTGTGTTACCTGCTGGAGGTTGAAGTTGGGCTGGACCTTCGGGTCGGGGCAGGGACCCCAGTGATAGGTCTGGGCCGAGACCAGGGGAAGGAGGACGAGGAGGAGGCAGAGAGTCGGCGTCATTCCTCTGTGAGTGGCAGAGAGGAAAGGAAATTGAACAGAGGAGGATGAGAGAGAGATGAGACTAGTTACCCCCACAAGATCGCACAGAAACTGGCGAGACGCCACAACTGGTATCCTAGATATTACAAAACGCCACTAGTCATCGTTACTATTCTGACAAACATCATTTCCATTTCATCTAACACCCCTCCCAAGGGTCAAGCAGGTGGAAGTTTGTCTTGCCGAAGAGCACTTCGGCAGAACAGATGGATGAACCAGTCAGTTTTTTCTCCCAAATTGTACCCATCCAATTACCCCCACTCTTCCGAGCCGTCCCCATCTCTGCTCCACCCCCTCTGCTGATCCGGGGAGGGCTGCAGACTACCACATGCCTCCTCCCATACATGTGGAGTCACCGGCCGCTTCTTTTCACCTGACAGTGAGGAGTTTCCACCAGGGGACGTAGCGCGTGGGAGGGTCACGCTATTCCCCCCCAGTTCCCCCTTCCCCCCGAACAGGCGCCCCAACCGACCAGAGGAGGCGCTAGTGCAGCGACCGGGACACATACCCACATCCGGCTTCCCACCCGCAGACACCGCCGACTGTGTCTGTAGGGACGCCCGACCAAGCCGGAGGTAACACGGGGATTCAAACCAGCGATCCCCATGTCGGGAGGCAACAGAGTAGACCGCTACGCTACCCGGACGCCCTGAATCAGCCAGTTTTGACCAACGGGATGGTCCCTGTAGCCTCTCGGTCACCCTGCCACAAACCCCTTTGGTAAATCAGCGCCGCACAGCATAATGTGCAATACAAAAGACTGACAGCGTTCTCTGTCCATCAGCTTCTGTGTGTTGACTTGACAAGAAAAAGGGTTGAACTCGTTCTTCTGGTTTCACATTCTCCAGCTGCAAGGGTTCACATCTACGAGCCGGTTTTGTGGCGAGGTTGAAGCGTGCAAGCATAAACAGCGGTCTGTCTGTCCTCTCCCATGTGATTCCTCCCAAATAATCCAATTATAGAAGAATGGTACAATAGATAGGCTGCAGTCACCAAAGTGACGCACAACAATATCTCACTTCTGGGGGGGGGGGGGACCTTGCAGATGTCCTCCACACAATTATCAACGAATATCAGTATCGTTCCAACAACAGGGGCAACATATCTCCACTGCTTACGAATCAACTTGAGGTTTTGTTGTTCACTGAAGGACATTTGATAAAGGAAGAGTAACAGAGCAGTATAGCCAAACAACCAGCCAGCAAGGCCGAAACAACTGCAACACAGAAAGAGGAGGAGGAGAAGAAGAAGAAGAAGAGAAGAAGAAGAAAGCCATTTGTCATTGTACAGGTTACAATGAAATGTGTTCTCTGCTTTTAACCCATCCTGTTGTATAGGAGCAGTGGGCAGCTGCAGCGCCTGAGGACCAGCTCCAGTTCTTCTCTCCACTGCCTTGCTCAGGGGCACAGACAGGAGTGTTAACCCTAACAGCCATGTCTTTTCGATGGTGGGGGGAAACCCACACAGACATGGGTAGAACATGCAAACACACAGAAAGGACATGGGATGGCCTGGGGTTCGAACCCAGGACCTTCTTGCTGTGAGGCAACAGTGCTAACAACCACTGAGCCACCGTGCCGCCCTGTTTACATTAAATCACATCAAACTAATAGAAAGTACCACGTTTAACTATATACACAGTACTATATATTATATACTGTATACTATATACGATATACCCTGTACTATATACCCTGTACTGTATACTATATACCCTGTACTATATACTATATACCCTGTACTATATACTCTGTACTATATACTATATACTCAGTACTATATACTATATACCCTGTACTATATACTATATAGCCTGTACTGTATACTATATATCCTGTACTGTATACCATATACTATATACCCTGTACTATATACTATATACCCTGTACTATATACTATATAGCCTGTACTATATACTCTGTACTATATACTATATACTATATACCCTGTACTATATACTAGTATACTCTGTACTGTATACTGTGCTGTGCTGTTCAAACTCTTTCTTGAATACCAGTAAGATGGGTTCTGAATTTGAAAAACTTGCTTTTATTTGTTTCCATCATTATGAAATGATGCTATTAAAATAAATTGATTGAAGAAATCTCTTTTCCTCTGTTAGCAACGACTCTACACAGTACATGTTCCCAGTACAAACAAATCAAGGTAAATCCAATCTGTAAGAAGTCCAGAAATATCCAAACTACCTGGGAGAAGAACGTGACCCAAAGTGCTGATCCCTTCCCACCCGTAATCCAATAGACCTCACAAACACAATGCCGTGTATCTAACACGTTCCCGTGTGGAGCCCAGCGGGTCTACAACAATGACACCTATGTGGTTTGACCCACCTATCGCTGGATCTCGTGCGTTTCAAGGCACAACATTTCAAATAATGCACCACATCTTGAAACCAGAAACAAATCCAAATCTTCTTGATGATCCACAAAAATGAAACAAGAGTTCATGCTTAGTCAGTAAAATGAACACCAGTACCGTCACGTTTTATGCATTATAAATGCGTTAGCCTATTCTTGCATTATTATTCAGTTTGGTACATCATAAGAAGACCTTCTCACCTGGTATGGATGAAGGGGTGGAGATGTCAAGATGAAGATGAGGGGATGGCAAAGGCTTTTGAACGGACTGGGAAAGCAGGATCTCCGTCTGCCTCTCTGCTATCTATGGAACAAGAACACCGAGTGTGTCGGCGTTGTCGTCACTACACAGCAACGCAGGCGGCGGATTATCTAAATTGTCATCATGTGCACATTCCTAAGTGACAACACACCTACGACACACGAGACTAACAAGAGACTCAAGCACAGCAATGCAGAACAGTTAGAACCGTGAGCTCAGTCTCGTCCTTGATGAGGAACTATTAGATAACATTTGGAGGGACACAAATAAAAATCTCAGTGAGTGAAATAAAAAATGCAGCTCAAATTCAGATTCCTACGCCGTCTTCAAATTACACCATGCATTAAGTCAAGTCAAGTCAATTTTATTTGTATAGCCCAAAATCACAAAGTATAAATTTGCCTCAAGGGGCTTTACAGATAGGTAAGATAAGACAAGATAAGATGCTTTATTGTCATTGTGTACACAACAAAATTTCGTTTGGTGACTCTCAGACCAGCAACACTAGACAAGGTAAATGATTAAAAAAAAACCCAAGATAAAAACAAGGACAAACAACATTTAGTATAAATAAGTGAGGTAGCAAAAATGATGAAAAGACAATAAAGGATAGCAGCAGCTTTTAAAGTTCAAAACAGTGCATGGGGTTATTGCACATAGTTGTCCATATTGCAGCGGGGGGGTGGGAGGGTGGAGGCTACAGTTCTGGGGAAGAAGCTGTTCCTCAGCCTGTCAGGCCGGGTTTTGATGGTGCGGTATCTTTCCCCTGATGCCCTGATGGCGAGGGAACGAACAGACCGTGACCTGGGTGTGTTGCATCTTTGCTGATGTTGCTGCGACACAACATCCTGCCCTTAGAAATAAGATGGATCCACTGCATGGCGTAATGTTCTCAAATCCAAACTTTTATGTATAAAGATATATTGGACCTTTATATATATATATATATATATATATATATATATATATATATATATATACTCTACCGACCACTCAATGGCTTTACACTGTATGCCTCACATTCACCCATTCACACACACATTCATACACTGATGGTGGAGGCTGCCATGCACGGCACCAACCTGCTCATCAGAAGCAGTCAGGGGTTCAGTGTCTTGCTCAAGGGCACTTCGGCATGCTCTCCGGAGGAGCCGGGGATCGAACCAGAGACCTTCCGATTACTAGATGACCCGCTCTACCCCCTGAGCCATGCCGTCTCCACATAAGGCTTAATTCCTCCACCCATGCTGTACATGTATGTATGTATGTGCAGTTCAGCATGTATATATGTACTGCGTGTCCCTCTGTAACTTATTGTCTCTGTATTATATCAACTTGGTTTACAATACTCTCTGGTATTTTAATAATATGTACTGTATTACCAGTCTGTTTTTGGTGCATCACACATCATTGCATATAACGTTTTCACCTTTTTTTGGTGGTGAATAGTTGTCGTTAAAGACGAGAGCAATAAAAGTATAACTAAAGACTAACTGATGCAAATTTGATGGTTCCTACATGGAACTCCTGAAAAAAGATCCTTTAAGAAAAATGCCACAGGAAATGATCAGGTGTACCCGCTGCATGAGGTAGAAGCCGGCTTGAAAGCATAAAAGGTTTATTTCAGTTTGATGGTTTTACTTTGCACGTGGACAAATACAGAAGGAAGGGGATTGGAGAAGTTTGAATCTGACAAAGCGTGAAATAACGCTGTGTAAATAAGCGGGTGCCTCACAGTCAGTTAACAACAATCTCAAAGTACATGAAATTCAAGTATTACATAATGTTAGAGTTCACGTTACATTTGCATACAGCTGACATGTACTTGGTTACAGATCACTTTTTGAACCCTACTAGCCCTTTCCCGAGCCCAGGGCACCACAGCCTGTCTGGTTGGAGACAATGAGGCGACTTATGTCAATGCCTGCAGCAGCCAGCCTGTCATGCTGCTGTCTGACGACATCATCAGTCAGCGTCCGTGTGCGGGCCAGGATCCAGGCGAAGTCGATATGGAAAAGGCCCAGGTACTCAGAACAGGAGTAGACCAGAGCATGTGTCTGGTAGTCTGTGGACAGGATCCAGTAAGGATCATCAGGAACACCTGGAGACAGACAGAGAGGAGTCATACACACACACACACACACACACACGCACACACACGCACACACAAATACATTGTCCTCGACAACGCAATTTGTTTTACAACATTGCCATAAAAACAACAAGCATATAGCATATATCAGTATATCCAACCACCCATTATCTTAACCGCTTATCCTGCTCTCAGGGTCGCGGGGATGCTGGAGCCTAGTCCAGCAATCATTGGGCGGCAGTCGGGGAGACACCCTGGAAAGGCCACCAGGCCATCACAGGGTGTCTTCCCACCTGTGTATGTGTATAGGAGATCAAATAATGGAAATAAAGTACAATAAAACAAGTTTCAGATGTGCAATGTCCAGCCCCAACAGCAACATTACTAATATCAACAGGGTATATTGTTCAGTTATTGGTTGTTTAGATGGATCCTTGCCAAAATGATCAGTGAGTTTATATGTTTGTTTGGGGTTTTTTTGGCGGGGGGGTTCGGATTTTGGGTACTTTAAATCCTTTGGTCCATGGAAAGAGGCTCAAATTCATTAAACATTGGATGTGACCTGTCACCAAAAAGCTCATGTCTTAATACTCAGACGAGAATTGATATTCAAAGAGGTCACACTGTTGTACCCCAACAATCATACTGCAAGTTTTCACTACCCCGCCCTGCTAATTTGTCTGTGTGATTTCTGACACAAGTACATCATGGCCACCAGATTGTGAGTGAAGTGGAGTGAGGAACTGAGAGGAAGATATGCAACAAGATCCTCATCCAGACTCAAACCCAGGACAGGGCAGCCAGGAGCAAATAATACACACAATTGTACTCATTTACTGCAGAATTAAATGTGTTAAGCTAACCTTTGAAGAAGCTGACAGCCAGAACAGCCGATTTAGACGGGTCCTTGACTTTGGCCACACCCTCAATGGAATTTACCTGCCCATTTGTTCTGGAGAGAGAGGGAGGGGGCCAGGCTGTCAATCAAAATTTCACACAGACTGAGAACGTGACACGTAAAATGTATTTAGGCATGGGTGTATCCAGGGGCGGGGCCAGAGGGGCACTGGCCCCAGCTGAAATCCGATTGGCCCCTGGAGTGCCCCTGTCGTGTCACTTCCCAATTCAATTCAGCAACGCTTTATTGGCACGACTGCGTTCATTACAATGTTGCCAAAGCAGGTGACAGTGAAATAGGTTAATAGAGTATATATATATATATATAAAATATCAATAGAATAAATTAGAATAAATGGAAAAGGGAATAGGTAGAACTGGTAGAAATACAGAACAGCATTTGAACAGTAATTGACAGTAACTGGAACAGTAATTGACAGTAATTCGCTTGTCACTTGACAGATGAGTAAACGTCACAATCTGTGGCGCCTCAAACATGTCTTGTAAGCACAGTGTGGCAGAGAAGGTAACAACGGGAAAGAGTCCCGTGTTCAGGGACTCGTTAATGAGAGTCATAGTATTTATAAGTGGGACCTTGGGATTCCCATGTGACTTGAGCGCGGCGTGACGCTGACGGAAAAGGCGGAACAAATGTGGCTCAACATTCCGGTCGGACCCCTTAGCGCGATGCACCCCGCCACAGGCTCGCTTAAGCGCGGAGGGAAGTAAGCTACCGACCAGCTGGCGGCTCAGACCGGAAACCACCGCGGAGAGCTGAAGGTGAGCAAAACTCTTTTATTTGCGCAGTTGTTACGCGGTAAGACTTGCGGCCAGGGAATGTTGCCGTTGACCAGCTAACTTAGTAGCAGTCAGCGTACACGGCTACAGCTAACGGTTAGCTTGCGTTAATCAACCCTCCCACGCGTGCGGTCACGCCGGTGTGATTAGCTGTTAAGCGCGTGTGCTAAAACCGATGCGATTAGAAAAACTAAAAAAATATCGTAGCTATTTTTCAGCTTAACATTAAAAATATGGCGAATGCTAACTGAAAACTACGAGAAGCTTAATAACGCTAACGACAACAACGAACCGTGTAACGTCACGCGCGCTACACGGCATGGCGTAAACCAGCGTTTCTCAACGGACCCCCTAGTGGTCCGTGGTGTAATTGCAAGGGGTCAGTGAAAATAAAATATCTTTAAAAAAAAGATCCTATGACATTTATAGAAATAGGATTATTTTACTCAAATGTGACTGAGACCTTTATCTACCTAAACTATAAAGGGTAACAGGACTTTTTTCTCTAATTACATCTGTTTCACAAGTGTAATTTATTGTATTTTAATAAGAGATCTCGCTCCCGTTTGCATTGTTAAAAGTTACTGCGTAAAAATTCTGTTGTTACATATATCTGAAAGTTACTGAATACATATTCTGTTTTGTTACATACATCTGAAAGTTACTGCATAAGAATTCTGTTTTGTTAACTATATCTAAGTTACAACTGAAAGCTCTTATTTTTGCCCCAAAGAGTGAATAAATGCTATAATGCAATTTAAAATGCAGTTTCTATCAAATTGCAACCCCCCTCCCCCAAGATCAGGTGGAGGGGTCCTCAGGGTAGATCAAAAATACGCAGGGGGTCCAGGACCCCAAAAAGGTTGAGAACCACTGATGTAAACTACTAATAAGACACGTTAGCCCCTAGCTAACGGGTATGACCCTTTAGCCGAGCGGTTAGTGATGTCGCCTTGTGGTGCAGTACACCCCGTATCGAATCCCGCACCGGGCAACAAAATAACCGGTTACAGTAAGTTACACGCAGAAGGCTTAATACTTGTTGTGAGCTTTGCGACAGTGTTCGGCAGAAAAGTGCTCTTCGTCAGTGGTTAGCCTGAGTTGGTGGCCCGCTTACATTCGTCCCCATTGGTTTTGCGTTATAGTTGTGTAATGTAAGGCTACCACAGCACATTAATTCAAGCAAGCCAGCAGCAACAGTATATTAATATTCTGGGTTGCTGAAGTGTTGTGCATCGCTCTCCATATAGTTATCAGAATGAAGAGGGAAACGTGACATTGTCCTCTTCCGCTGCCCCCCTAAAAATAAAAACGACAGTGATGAGGCAGACATTGAGACAGAGCCAGATGATCCAGGTGCTGAGAGAGCTGAAGAGAAACGGCAGGAAGTGGAGAGTGCCACAGAGAGAAAGCCAGAGGACTTGTTAGTTGGAGAGACTGTGGTTTTCAAAGTGAGGGCACAGAGCAGGAAGGAGAGACGGATGATGATCCCGCGAGTGAGGCTGAGGGTGACATAGAAGTGGAGGGTGAGACACAGACAGGATACCCACAAGCACTGGACCATCAGGTTTGTGATGTTGAAAATCTATTTGCCTGCTTGTAAAGCAGTGTAATTACAGTTCATATGGTGTGTCCATGTAGAAGTTATGGTGTTATGGTGTTCCTTTATTGCTGTGCTATATGTGCCATATATATGATTGCCATACTATCCTTGATTGCTGTACTATATGTGCCATATATATGATTGCTACACTATCCTTGATTGCTATATTATATGTGCCATATATATGATTGCTATACTATCCTTGATTGCTGTACTATATGTGCCTTATGTAGCGTTTTTTCCCGGAAACCATCAATGGTGTAGGTAAAAGTGCTCAACAAATGAGGAGCAGATTAAGATAGATGTAGGGAAAAAGAACTTACGCTTGTACTGAAATGCATTAAAGTTTTTTTTCCCTACATCAATCTTGTGTGTGTGTGTGTGTATGTATATATATATATATATATATATATATATATATATATATATATATATATGAAGAGTACGTTGAGCACGAAATAAGCTTGTTCTGCCATTTAGCAACTTTGAGCTATAGAAAATATATCTTTGCTCCTGAATTGTTCAGCTCTTTTTTTCTACGTGGAAAGTTTCATTGCAACATCCTGTGGATATATATATGAGCAATGTGATACTGCAATAGACCCAGTTGCAAAACGACAAAAAAAGGCTAAGCTCTAAATTCAGTGAACACTGTGTACTGACTACTGTTGGTCAGAGAGAGTCAGAACCAGATAAAGGTGGGTTTCGTATAGCCTTTTTCTACCCCATCATTGATCAGGTGCTCAACGAGCTTAACAGATGGTTTTAATGTAATTTATTTATTTATTTTACAGTTGCCCACCCTGGTTTTATTCCCCCTCTATCATTTTTTTACTTTTTTATTTTATATTATATACTATTATATATATGTGTCGGCCCTGTGACGGCCTGGTGGCCTGTCCAGAGTGTCTCCCTGCCTGCCACCCAGTGGCTGCTTGAATAGGCTCCAGCATCCCCACGACCCTGAGAGCAGGATAAGTAGATCAGATAATGGATGGAATATTGTTTTTCTTTTTTCTTTTACTATAGTCTTTTATTTGTGAAGCACTTTGAGATCTTTCTCTGCAGATGAGAAATGCTATACAAACTCAATTTATTATTTTCAAAGACAAACTGTGACATAATGAATAGCATCTAAGTTCTAAACCCCAAAAGTGATGCATTCATTTCTGAAAGAGACAACTCTGTTTTCATTTGCTCGATTGTATGACTCAAATATTGATGATTTGGGGCATGAACTACATCAGCCGAATTTTAGAAAGAACTGCAGCCTGGGATGCAGAGACCTAGTACACTAGAGCTGGTACTGTTCATTGAGCTGTATAAAGAACTGTTTTTTGAGCTCTTCAGACTCTGCAAAATAGCAGTCGCGATCCCAGTGACTTCTGCTTCTTGTGAGCAGAATTTTACTACGCTGAAGCTGGTGAAAACTTACCTCAGGTCCACCATAACCAATGAGAGATTGGGAAGGCTGGATGTAATAAGTATTGAGTCTAGGAGGGCAAAGGCTTTGAATCTTGACTCATTTGTTGATCAGGTTGCCAAAAACCACAGAACACTGTGTAATGTGAAATTCTCGAAAGGAAAAGACGGACTGGGATGCAGAGACCCTCTAGTACAGTAGAGCTTGTACTGTTCATTGAGCCTTATAGGAGGGTTTCCGTGCAGCGTCATCACAGAGATGCGTGTGCAACTAGAGGGCAGAAAGCAGCTACAGCGCAGAGATTTTAAGCACTAGAGCTCCGATACAGCAGAGATGACACGCAGTTGTTGTGCAATAAACTGCACAAACCGCCAAAAGGATGGGTGGAATATTGAACCGCTTTGGTAGCTCTCAAAATATTATGAGATGCATAATCTATTGAGAGCTACCAACGCGGTTTTGCCCCCTGGCTGCGCATGCACCCAGTAATGTTTGTAAACAGGAAACCCGTCTATAAAGAAGTGTTGCAGCAAAGAAGGTGCTGAAACTTGAGCTGAAGCTAACAGGAATGTGTTTTTTGTTTTCAATATCGTAATTTAATAAAATTGTAACTAAGTTACTGAAACAAATACTGTTACTTAAACAAATAACTAACTAAGTTACTGAAATATCCTGTTACTGAAACAAATACCAATCATGGCATTTTTATGTTGTGGTTGTTGTTGTTTTTTGGGGTTTTTTTGCGCTGTTACTTTATATACTGAACTAAAAAATTTGAAAGCTTGTTGTCCTGGGTCGAATATGCCCCTCTGACAACACAACTGGCCCCAGCCCGGTTCCCCCAGTAAAATTTGTTCAGAACTGCCACTGTATTTAGGTATTGCTTTGAGAGATTGCAGGAGAGATGGTGGAATAGAGCATGAAAGGATAGAAATGAGAGAAAAAAATGAATGACGACAAAGTTTGGGGGGCTCACAGTAGTTCTGAATTGTGCACGCTGACCGTCCCGTCATGGAGGAGGGTGTATGTTGCCTGATGACATTTTCCCTTCTCAAAGACAGCAGGGAGCTTCTCGATCTCATACCATGTGCCCATGTACTGCAGGAGAACACAAAGCTATATGAAACAGCCACTAGGGGGCAGGATCAGGGCCTTACCGCATTGGGCAAGTGAAGCTGCCGTTTGTTCTGTAATAGTGAGGACAAGACAGTGAACCCTCAGGGCTTAAAATGTAATGACACAAAGGATTTTGTGTTTTTGTCAGTGTTTTTTTTATGTCTTTTGACAAAGAACGCTCAGTTCAGTCCATGGTGCAGGTAGTCCCAGCACAGGAGAGCCCCTTACGCTCTGACAAGAACTATGATGGATACTGAAATTTAAAGATGCACCATAATAACCAGCCCAATATTTATTGATCACCTGTGTATCAATGAAGGAGGATATCTGCTCAGATCTACTGTTAACCCTGATTTATACTAAGTCAGGATTATAATGCTTAATGCTTCTTAGGTACTTACCCTGGTCTTAACCATACCTAGATTTAACCCTCTCTAATCTAATACCTGAACTCTTATTCTGGTACCTAGCCATACACATTTCTTTCTTTTTTTTGTGGGGGGTATTTCCCCCCCCCCTTTCTCCTCAGTTGTACTTTGCTAATTACCCCACTTTTCCGAGCTGTCCTGGTCGTTGCTCCACCCCCTCCGCCGATCTGGGGAGAGCTGAAGACTACCACATGCCTCCTCCGATACATGTGGAGTCACCAGCTGCTTCGTTTAATCTGACGGTGAGGAGTTTCACTGGGGAGACGTAGCGTGTGGGAGAATCATGCTATTCCCCCCAGTTCCCCCTTCCCCCCCAACAGGCACCCCGACTGACCAAAGGAAATGCTAGTGCAGTTACCAGGACACATACCCACATCTAGCTTCCCACCCGCAGACACTGCCAATTGTATCTGTAGGGATGCCCGACCAAGCCGGAGGTAACACGGGGACTCGAACCGGCAATCCCCGTGTTGGTAGACAATGGAATAGACCGCCACAACACCCGGACACCCACTAACATTCACATTTATGACCTCATACTTAAACTTGAAGCGGGCAAATATGATGTCACTTAGGGTCCCCAGATGTTCAGAAACAACTCAAGTCACTTATGACCTGAATCTTCTGGGTCATAAGTCTGTTTGGCTCACGGCATTGCTTGACATGTAAATTGCTGACATCAGTCAGCAGCCGAAATACTCACAATCAATGACTGATGGAAATCCATGTTGGTTTTTCATGGTTTACCTTTGAAATGTTGAAGTTGTTCTGAACCGGCGGACTGGGGCAGCTACCAAGGTGGAAGGACTGACCGCTGGCAGCTGGAGCACCCAGGAGAACAACGAGCAATACCTTCACACCAAAGTTGTCGCACAGAACTAAAATCAGTATCAAGACCGACATTTGGTTGAAACTGCAATTTAACACGAAACATATGAAAAGAAATGCGATTAAACAATATTCTATAGTTCCATTACAACTTAGATCAGAGTCGGAGTCGAGGGCGATATTTTTTAAGAATTGGAAAATCTTCAGGAAACCAAACAGATAAATCAGTGCAGAAGTGGAAATCACTTCTCCAAACCTCCAAGTAAACCTGCATGCTAGCACAAGTACCAGTCAGGAAGAAAATTGTTGAAGACACTCCAGATACCTGCAGCGCCTTCATCTTTAATCAGTCAGCTATGTCATGTACAAAGATGTTCCCGCCTAAAGAAGAATGGAGAACGACGAGCTTTAGATCTCCAGTAAATTACTTAACGAATTAAACCACTAATGAAATAATTTATTATCCATCCAAATGAAACAACTTACTGTAGGCTTAGTGCAGGTTCTGCAGTATGAGTGTGTGTGTGTTCATATTCAATGCCGGACCTTTGGAACGAGCAACATGTTTGCAGTGCTTTATTTGGCTTTTTTAACTCATTCATAACCAGAGCGCCCCACACAGCAGAGGATAGACAGCAGTAGTAGAAGTAGGAATAGTAGTACAAGTAGTATCTGTTTATTTTCATCGAAAACCTTTCTGTGTCTTTCAAAATTTCCCTGTGATTACATGCGTGTCCTCCGGGTACTTCGGTTTCCTCCTACAGTCTGAAAACCTGTCTGTTAGCTGAACTGAAGACTGTATATTGTCCATATGGTGTGATAGTGAATGTGTGTTTGGACCATGTGATGGACCAGCAAACAATCTTGGACCTCCTGCCTTTAACACAGTACATGTTACAATAGACTACAGCCCCCCTATGGCTTGTAGTATAGTAGGAATAGTATTAAGAGGGTATGGTGAATAAACAATTGGGCTGTTGCAGCTAGAAAAGCGCTATATAAAATGCAACTTGATTGATTGATTGATTGAAAGAATGAAGACACTGAATATCGATGTCGAACTTGTCATATTGTGCTGGTGGAAATCCAAGTGTCAGCCGAAGTCAGCCATGAACACAGAAGAAAGTATTTTACACTGGATCTCAAAGGTATTGGTACAACCTACATTTCTTGTCCATCTAGCCGCTTCTGGTGTGGGAAAATGGCGGCGCGAATTCACGTTTACAGTGGCCTCACCCAGTACCGGTGTGGGAAGACGGAGGCGTGAACTTATGTTTGCGGTGACCTCACCCAGTACCGTCCATGCAGTGTCTTTGTCCACATCTGCGTCTAAGTTTGTCTTCGTTTAATGGCTGAGAGAGCTGGTGCTGGATCGGCTGGGAGAGCTTGGTCTGCCGCGTCCTGTGGGCCCAGGGACCACGGCCCTGACTGCTGCTGTGCCCGAAGAGGAAACACCAGGGGCGGTCTGACAGGAAGTGGGGCAGGCTAAGCTAGCTTCTAGCCTACGCAGGCTGGCAGTTCCGATAACACAGAGGGCGGTCTGGCAGCGGCGTCGCCTAGCGTTGACTGTGTTTTTAGTGTCATTATGTGGAGTGTGGGGAGGTGTGTTGAGGGTGTCTGGCTGGGAGAGCTAGTGTCGGATCGGCTGGGGGAGCCTGGTCTGCTGCACCTGGTAGGCCCAGGGACCACAGTCCTGCCAGAGCTGTGCCCAAGGAGGAAACACTGAGGGTGGTCTGACAGGGCACGGAAGCAAGGCGTGCAAACTGCTAGCCCATTCCGAGTGATTTTATTTATTTTTGTAGTTTAATATATGTGTTCTTGTAATTTTTGGATATGTTTTTGTCTTTGTGTTGCACTGTTGTGGGCTGGGAGAAATGATATTTCGTTTATTTTCATGCACGCAAGTACATGACAAAGTGTTCCTCATTTGTGGTTTTTCTGATCCTGCTATGTCCAACAGAAAAGTTCACACATCTGTTATTTGCTGTTGAAACGACAACTTTAATCACCCATTATTGACAAAGTGCTGATTATATATAATCACCCATCATTGGCAAAATGCTGATATCTCACACACACACACACACAATTCTACATTGCTGGTCATGTCATTAATTGTCAATACCCCTCTACCGAATGTGTAACATCAACTATGAATACACACGAGTAGAAAATTTACTAACATTTCCATTACAGCAGAAACTATTTTAATTGAGTATAATATTATGGCATAATGGTTGCAAGAGCAGACGCTGAGTTACTGTTTGGCCAAAGCAATCTTTCCTTATTTATTTATTTATTTTTTGGACTTCAGCTGTGGCTTAAGCAACCTGTAGTGATAAACATTCGCTGATATTGCTGCTAAGATATCAAAACCCCTGTTTGAAAACATCTCCCAGAACAAGTGCCCCGCCAAGACCAGATTGAGCTGCAGAAGAGTGAGCATGGGGTTTTCCTGTTAAGGCAAACAGCCTCTTTGGTCTGTTGCTATCATCGTACTGATGTCGATTTCTTCCTGCACCAAAACCTCTCTGGCCTTCTTTATCACGTCCGGGGGCAGGGACCGGGTGCGACTGATGATCCAGGCGTTGTCCAGATGGAATAAGTTGAGGATATTTTGGCAGGAGTACACAACCGACACAGACGAGTAGTCAGTGAACAGCACCCACCAGGGAGTGTTGGGAAATACTAGGATGGTAAAAGAAGAGCGATGCGTTGACTGGGAACATGCATTTATTACATGCACCTGTTCTAAATGTCTAAAGGTCTAAAGGCTTTGGTAGGATTGTGGAGGTAAATACCAAAACAATTTTTGCATTAAATTTATCTTAAATTCCTCATTCAGTATTTGTGAAGAAACAAGGGTCTAGTGTGTAAAGCTTTTCTTTCACATGTGGCCTCAAGTTAAATGTGTTAAGCCCTTTTTAAGTTACTTAGGACTTTTTGAAAAGTGCTAATATTTTTTATTTTGTGCAAGGAGTCATTTTGTAGGTATGGTGGCCAAGGCATTTAACGGTGGCTATTGGACCGATACAGTATTTTGGAGCATAAAATAAAGAGAACGTGGCTCACTGTAATAGTACTTAATTCCCATTCTAGCCGGTTCGTCTGTTCCCTCGTACACCGCTCCTTCAATCGTGTCTACCCGGTTGTCTCTGGTTGAAAAGGGGGAGAACAGTGTTGGTCAACCAGCGGATTAACAATTCTTCTAAAAATGGACAAAAACCACCAGGGGGCGCTAGTGATGGGACCAGAGAGACACTTTTTTTTTTTTTAGAAACCTGAATGCAGTGTGGTTTTATAACAGATCCAGGGCGCTTATCTGGCACTAGCAGACAACTTACACAGTCTCGGAGAAAACTACGTGAGCGCTGCCGTCGCTGATTGATTCAAAATTGGCCTCGGTGCATTTCCCTTCCCCATACATGCATGGGAGCTTCTCGATCTCGTACCACCTTCCCAGGTACTGTTGGAAAGAAAAGGTGGGTCAGGAAGGGAAGAGTCCAGTTTGTCCTGAATCAAAACCATCACAGAACAGGACCAGAACATACTCAAGAAGTTCAACACGTTTATATAGGAAGAAATACCCACAGCAAACCAAAGGAAATGTCGGCTCCCAAACCAGGATGCATGAGGGGTGTGTGTGGGTGACCATGCGTGTGCTGTGTGGGACTTTTTAAGTGAAAAGAGCAACAGAAAGAAGCAAACAGAATTCTCTCTCAGAAGGTTCCTGAAGACGCTAATGTGTCACATTGAATCAGCTCACAGCATTGATTAGCAGATATGTTCTGTGTCTTTAGGTGTGTGTGTGTGTGTGTGTGTCCGTGCGTGAAAATTTCACCCGCTGAAGCGAGAAGTTAGACTGGACGTTTGGATTCGGACAAGGCCCCCACTGGAAGGTCTGGGCCGAGACCAGAGGAAAAACCAGAACCAGGAGCGAGACGGGAAACATCCTTCCTTAACCGAGGAGAGAAGAAGACATGCTGTTAACCACCCATATCAGATTTACCCTTGGCCTTACTGTTGGGACACGACATGTTTTCTCTGTATCACTCTAAAGAAATGCATGAGAATTTTCTTTTTCTTTTGTGTTTTCTCCCTTTTTTTCTCCCCAGTTGTACTTGGCCAATTACCCCACTCCTCCGAGCTGTCCCGGTCTCTGCTCCACCCCCCCTCTGCTGATCTGGGAAGGGCTGCAGACTACCACATGCCTCCTCCCATACATGTGGAGTCGCCAGCCGCTTAGTTTCACCTGACAGTGAGGAGTTTCGCCAGGGGGACGTAGCGCGTGGGAGGATCACGCTATTCCCCCCCCCCCCCACCACCACGCACAGGCTCCCTGACCGACCAGAGGAGGCGCTAGTGCAGCGACCAGGACACATACCCAAATCCGGTTTCTCACCCGCAGACACGGCCAATTGTGTCTGTAGGGACACCCGACCAAGCCGGAGGTAACAGGGATTCGAACCGGCGAGCCCCGTGTTGGTAGGCATGGAATAGACCGCCACGCCACCTGGAAGCCCATTAGAATTTTACTTTTCCACTATAAATTGCTGTCGCCCTCACTGTTCACATGAAATATCTTTGCTTTTACGTCTTCTTATACTTGCAGTTTCATCTTCAGTAGTTTCCTTTAAGGAACTCTGTAACTGTGTTCAAGAACGGCCTCAACAACGACGGCCGTTTTTTCACGCTTCGTTTTGCAGTGCATGACAAACACGAAACCGTCTGCAGTCGCTGAAAAGCAGAAAATACCCGCAGTCACCTGACCGCCTGGTGTTTTCCCAAGGTGATCCCACCTGTCTTTGTTCCTTGGCGACTCACATGGGTCCACTTACACACACACGAAGCGCCGTCATGAGAGGCGTCCTCTCAGCCAGGTCATATGATGAGAAGCTCTTTTAAGCGTTTTGTGTTTGGAACAAAACAAAACAAAAAAAACCAAGCCAAACCCAGGGATCCTGTTACCAGTGGTCACCCAGAGGACAATAGAGATGGAGGCAGAAATATAACAAAACCTCATCCTCATACACAGACACGGCACTGTTGAGAGGTTTTAGGGAACGCAACATGAGACCTATTACACAAGTACTGTCATTTTGTTCATTTCTGCTCATGTCCAGTGGCCGCTTACGAATGATTTTACAACAGATTTTCTAATAATTATAATCTCCTATCTATCCCCCCTTTGTTGTGTTTTATTACCCTTACTTTAGTCTTAATTTCATTTTTATTTCTGTTACTTTTGGTCCATTTCTTATTGTAATTTTTGGAATGGATTTTACCTTATCTTATGATATTTAGTCTGTACTGTCCATCTACAGTTAAGTTAGCATGACTTCATGGATCACTAATATTAGAAGCGAGCAAAAAGGAAAACAGTTTGAAGTCCAAAGGTCATACTCACAGTGACCTGCAAAATAGACGTTCCTGATCATTTCCATGTCCATGTAATGATGACGTGTGCCAGAGAATTGATAGAGAGGGATAGGGCGGTTTAAGGTAAGGGTAGGTGCATATACTTGATTCGGTTGTTTGGCAGTAGTTGTGTTGTCATCCTAACTGACCTCTGAAGAACATCTCACAGATTACCAAGTCCGTGATCTGATCAAATATTCACTTACTTGGAAAGATGCTCTCACCTGTGCAGCTTTGAAAAATCCCAGCAGGCTGACGGCGTTCCTCCGGTGTGACTTAACTCTTCTCAGAGACCGATGAGACACTACAGGAGTGTACCTGTGGCAGAGCTCACGTCCAGGAATAGTAGGTTTGCATGGAGCTTTTGTTTTGGCCACACCTTTATAGGCCAGTACGGCCTTTGTATTGCTGGTGCGCGTACACGTAGACACGCGCAGACACACATACACACACACACACACACACACACATGCGCTTTTAATTTGTGTACCTAGAAAGCTGAAGAGCTCTGACCAGAATCTTCACTTGTTCTCTTTTAAGATTTCTCAGAAATAATCATTTAACCCTTCTGTTGTCTTCCGGGCAAAAATGACCCATAACGGTGTTTAACAGCAGAGAAAAGACTCTACAATGATGTTTTTTTTTAACCTGAAATTTTATGACTTTTGCTAGAGTGATCCCAACATTAGAAAAAGTGAAACATTGTTTTTGTTCAGGCAGCACGGTGTCGCAGTGGTTAGCGCGGTCGCCTCGCAGCAAGAAGGTTCTGGGTTCGAGCCCCGGGGTAGTCCAACCTTGGGGGTCGTCCTCTGTGTGGCGTTTGCATGTTCTCCCCGTGTCAGTGTGGGTTTCCTCCGGGGGCTCCGGTTTCCTCCCACAGTCCAAAGACATGTAGGTCAGGTGAATCGGCCGTACTACATTGCCCCTAGGTGTGTGTGTGTGTGTGTGTGTGTGTGTGTGTGTGGTGGCGGCCATCACACAGGGCCGACCCTCACTTGTGAACAAGACCCGAGATACTTGAACTCCTTCATTTGAAGCAACAACTCATCCCCAACCCGGAGGCAGCAATCCACCATTTTCCGGTAGAGAACCATGGCCTCAGACTTGGAGGTGCTGACTGTCATCCCGGCCATTTCACACCCGGCTGTGGAGGTCGCGTTCTGATGAAGCCAACAAAACCACATCATCTGCGAAGAGCAGAGATGCAATTCTGAGGTTCCCAAAATGGACACGCTCCTCACCGTGGCTGCACCTTGAGATCCTGTCCATGAATATCACAATAATCAAGTAGAATTTAAAAAAGAAATTAGGTTTATGAACAGGTTTTTGGACCAGGTAAATGATCTTTTTTCAACCTGAAATTTAATGGCTTTTCCGAGAGTGGCCCCAACATTAGAAAAAGGGAAACGTTGTTTTTGTTCATATTTCCATGAAAGCTGTTTGACCCGAAGACATATTTGGGTCATGTTTGACCCTGTAAAAAGGAGTGGTGTCCACTGATTAAATGCAGTCCTTCTGCACTGGGAAGGGGGAAAACCCAGATAGTCACAAAGTTTGTGATGAATGGTAGGTTGTTTCTTTGTGCAAAATAGATTTGGGGTTGAAAATTAAATTAAGTTGCTTTAATTTAGAGGTTGAATGAAGGCGGGTCATAAAATGACCCTTAAAGAGATACTTGCATCAAAATCCGACTTTTCCTGTTGTTAATCGATGTAAGGAGTGTGGACGTGATCGATGAGACAAACGGTAGCCCTAAAATCACATTTATAGCCGGACAAGCGATATCGCCGGCCGAGTAGCTGGTTTCCAGTTGGTGAAAATGTGGTAACTTGCTGCATCACGAATTACCATTAGGATAGAGGGTGTGTCTGCAGCGGGACACTATAAAAGCGGAGATGCACCCCCCCCCCCGCTTCCTTGCTAGTTTGGGTTGAAGTTGGCTTTGCTAAGACTTCATTATCGATCTTGCGAGCCGTATTGCTATCTATCTATCTGTCACCGGTGAATTTATCGTTTTTCTACGGCAAGCGGTTTAGCCCCAGTGTTTAGCCCACCCAGCCACACCCACACGAGCAGCCTGAATTTCAGTAGCCAGTAGCTATGACATCATAAAACTACACCTACCTTTCAGTTGTAATGCAAACCACCCGTGTTAAAAATGTGCCCAGAAACAGCATGAAAGTATCTCTGTAACACAAGGGCAGTATACAGGGTTAAAAGTGTGTGTGTGTTTTTTAATAATGCTTTTATTGCTTTGCAGTATTTCAATCTTTTTTTTATTGTATTGGGTTCGTTGTATTGGAGTTGCATGGATAACTATTTTTGAGAAGACATGTAACTAAATTTAAAGAGATCATATCATGCCTTTTGAGTTTTTCCCTTTTCCTTTAGTGTGTTATATAGCTGGGAGGTACATGTCAAACGTCTGCAAATATACAAAGTCCAAAATCTATGCCAAAGGGAGTTATTCTCTCCAACAGTAAACACTGCCTGAAACGCCTCGTTTGTAGTCCAGCGTTTTCTTCCGTTACTTATCTATCTATCTATCTATCTATCTATCTATCTATCTATCTCATCTATCCATATTTTGATTTTGATATATTTTATTAATCACCATGGGGAAATTCATTCTCCGCATTTAACCCATCCTAGCTGTGTAGCTAGGAGCAGTGGGCAGCCGCCATGCAGCGCCCGGAGACCAACTGCAGTTCGTCTTGCCATGCCTCGGTTAGGGGCACAGACAGGAGTACTAACCCTAACATGCATGTCTTGTTGATGGTGGGGGAAACCGGAGAAAACCCACCGCAGACACGGGGAGAACATGCAAACTTCACACTGAGCACAACCTGGGATGACCCCCAAGGTTGGACAACCCTGGGGTTCGAACCCAGGACCTTCTTGCTGTGAGGCGACAGTGCTAACCACTGGGCCGCCCAAAAAACAGTTAAGCTCAAGTGATGATATCCCAAGACAAAAGCTTGTCAAACTATGGTCTTCTTGGTATGTATATATGTTCTCGCAGTACGGTCTCCTTGAGTAGTATTATAAGCATTTAATGTACGCCATCATACAAATAACTGACGATACAGGATGACGTCGTTGGGGGCCAGCAGAATAACATTTTACTAGCTACCTAACCTTTGTTTCCTGATAGCAGATTTTTTTCTCCACTTCATGGCATTTCCCATGCGTACACTAACAGGAGCATATATAGAAACATTTGTCTATACGGCTTGTGATTGAAAGCAGTTAACAAGCGTAATCTTAGTTGCTGCTGCGGATGTTTGTGCTACCCACTCTCATATTTTGGATCGTATTCAGGCTTAAACATGCACGGATGGATTTGAGAAGTTGCCATTTTCAATCAAGCACGAGAAATTATGTTAGTTAGTAGGTTTATAGTTTGTTTGCAGAACATCTTACACCGGTTTTTGTTTCTCCGTCGAGCTCTGTTTCCCAGCGTCCCCTTTGCAGGCTTCTGGAAGCTGGCCAATCAGAAGAAAGCAGTGGGATTTATGGAGCCCTTATCGCGTGATGAAAGTTGCATTGTAAACAAGATGCATGTGCAGAGGTGCTGGATGACAAGCAAGTGAGAGCTAGACAGCGTTTTTCTCATATGGTCGGAGCAGGTGGTTGGAGAATGGCGTGTTTGATTCCCGGAGCGGCAAACTCTGAAAATGGTGAATTAAGGCCTTATGAAGTAGAAGAAAATCAGAGAAAATGGGCTGAAGTAAGGTCGAAGAAAACTAGGAAGAAGAATTCAATGTCTAGTGACAGCGAGTTGGAAACACAAAATGGATTGAAAAAAGCAAAGATGGGAGATGAGAGTAAAGAGTGGAAAGTGATTATTGAGTTTGGACATCATTCCAGTGGCAAGTTGCATCCAGTGAAACTCACAAAAGCTATTCAACATGAGATTGGGCCTATTAAGCAGGCAAGGTTTTTGAACAAATGGAGATCGTTGTTAATGTCATTCAATGCGATAAGATATTGAAGATGAAGACGCTGAATGGAGTCCAAATTAAAAGCCATGTTCCCGGGACAAATAAGAAGATATGTGGAGTAAATAAGTGGAGTTCCCTTAGATATTAGTCTGTAAGAACTCGGGAAGGAAATTAAAATTGGGAAAGTGTCAGTAGTGAAGCGTCTTCTAACTAGATATCAGGGTAAACTGGTTGACAATTTCTCAGTTCTCCAGTTTGAGGGGAAAGATGTCACAGAAAGTAATGATTGGGTGCATGAGATTCCCTGTCAGAGAATATGTTCCGAAGCCATTGAGATGCTTTAAGTGTCAAAGAATAGGACGTGTAGCAGATCAGTGTAAAGCAAAATCAAGATGTGCTGGAGCGCATGAATATGGTGGATGTGCAGCTGATGCCAAGCTGAAATTCTGTAATTGTGGTGGAGAGCATAGTGCAGCTTTTCAAGGGTGTGAGGTACAAAAAAGAGCAAAGGAAATCCAGAGATACAAAGTGCAAAACAAAAGTGCCGTACGCTGAAGCAGCAAAGCAAATATCACAAAGCATGGCAGTAAATTCACAACTAACTACAAACATAATCTCTACAAGAGGTTTTCCCAAACTACCACAGGTGCAGAAGATGAGTCCTCTGACATGTTTACTTAAGTGTGCAGTAAAAGATGATACGTTGTTTGTGGATAAGTACGACTTTGTAGCCTTTATGGCAGGGGTCAGGAACCTTTTTGACTGGGAGAGCCATAAAAGCCAAATATCTCTAAATATATTTCACTGAGAGCCATATAGTATTTTTAACGTATAATAAATTAAATATGTCTTACTTTTAATGCGACTTCTGGTGCTGCATGGTGCGTATCGAAGGGCCGCTTTATATTTGACCGTTTCATCGATGCATTTTATCATTGCATATTAGACATACCGCAGATCCTGCTCTCTCCACAAATGCAAATTCCTCTGCGCACGCAGCCTGCAATGCACGGTAATCATCGTCTTTTGTTTCTTTCCGCCATCTTTTCCGTTACAAGGGTTGAAGCGGATAAACTAGTTGGCTATCTGATCAAATTGATTTCTTCACCTTTACAATGACCCGGACATGCTCGCGAGCCATTGGTTCCCGACCCGACCCACGGGTGACCCGTGACCCGTGACATTTATCTTCAAAACTAATTTCTGTTTACTTTAAAATGACACAGTATTATTAAGAAATATCACAAGTATTTTAAAATCAGTTCCAAACTGATTTTTTTTTCCAACTCAAAATTGTCTGGGAGCCATATGCCGTCACCGGAAGAGCCATATATGGCTCGCGAGCCATAGGTTCCCGACCGCTGCTTTATGGGGAAGGTTGTAAATATTACTTTGCAACAGACAAAAAAGAGGTCAAGGCTGAAGACTAGTGGAAGCAGCAGATGAATATTTGGGTGTAAAGGATTTAACTGTAGAAAGGTTACATGATATGCTAGCTTCCAATGATGGCTTCTCACAATTTGGTGATTAGTATAATGGTTCTCCTTATTCTACAGTGGAATGCAGGAAGCCTTATTGCAAATGGCCAGGAATTTAAATCATATATACAACAGTTAAGTGAGAACCCTGGTGTTGTTTGCATACAAGAGACATGGCTGAAACCACACAGACTTTAATATTAGGGGGTACAATTCAATAAGACAAGACAGGGAAGGTGGTAAGGGAGGGGGATGTGCAATCTTTATCAAAGAAGAAATGTCTTATGGTACGTAGGTTATTCATTCAGATGCAGTGGTTGTAGAGTTTTGGGTGGCTAAAAGGAAATTTGTTGTTATACACCTATATAATCCCTGTAAAAGACTTAAAATAGAAGAATTAGGCTTGAACAAGGAAATGAGGTAATATGGTGGTGATTTTAATGCTCGTAATACATTATCAGGAGGGGAAACAACATATTACCATGGGCAGATAGTAGAGGAGCTAATGGAATCAAAAGGATTAGTTTGTTTAAATAATGGACAAGGTACTAGGCTCAATTTTAGAAATGGAAGAGAGTCTGCTATAGATCTAACTTGGGTTTCTAGTGAATTAGCTGCTGCTAGCAGTTGGGAAGTATTGACAAATAACATCATTGGCAGTGATCATTATCCGATTGTAATCAAGTTTGATATGAGTGATATGATTCAGTTAGAGATGGAATTTTGGTAAGACACATTGGGAATCAGTTACTAGTCTGTGATTCAGACATTGGTTGGTGAGATTGATATGTCAAGAAATATTGATGAAATAAATGAAGATATTACTTCAGTTATAGTTAAAGGTGCAACTCAAGCGATTAGGGATTTGGTAGGCCTAATGTGTAAAGATGGTACCATGGTGGAATGAAGAATGCTCAGAAGCTATTCAAAATAGAAACAGATCATTTAGAGAATTAAAAAAGATGCATTCCTTACAGAATTTAGTAGATTATAAAAAAAAGCTTATGCATTGGTAAGGAAAACTGTCAAAAGAGCAAAAAGGTCATGTTGGAGAGGATTCTGTTCAAATATTAGGAGGACAACACCATTAGATAAAGTATGGGGAATGATTAAAAGATTAGGGGAATCAGACAGGAAATAAATTGTTACAAAATGGGGGGGGAGCTTGCTTTTGCTAATATGGAAAAGGCAGAAATGTTAGCCAAGAACTTTGTTAAAGTCCATAGTTCAGATAATTTAACAGAAGAAGGTAAGATCAAGAGGCAGCAAATGTTAGATGAACGCCCCAATGTAAATGAGAAAAGAAATGTATCTTGAGAGTATTTTGGATGTACCTTTTTTCATTCATGAGTTGAGAAGGGCGCTAAATAAGTGTAAAATGACTGCCCCTGGAAAAGATAATATATGTTATATAATGCTGTCTAAATTAAGTGATTTTGCTTTAGGAAGGCTGTTGGAGCTGTACAATAAGATATGGGAGGAAGGCAAGCTTCCAATAGTGTGGAAAGAGGCTGTCATTGTTCCTGTCAAAAAACCTGGGAAAGACCTTACCACTCCAGGTAGTTACAGGCCTATAGCTTTGATGTCACACATATGCAAAATTATGGAAAGAATTGTTACAGAAAGGTTGACATCCTACATAGAAAAAAAGGAATTACTCGCTTCATGTCAGAGTAGGTTTAGAAGAGGGTGTAGTACTTTAAATCCATTGTTATGCCTGGAGTCGGTGACATCAAGAAAGCGCAAGTAAATAGTGTGTTGTGGCTGTTTTCTTTGATGTGGAAAAGGCTTATGACATGATGTGAAATGAAGGACTCTTAATCAAATTGGATATTATGGGTATTGTATACAATTGGATTAGGGACTTTTTATGTGGTCGTGCTATTCGAGTTTGTGTTGGGAACTCATGTTCAGGGAGATATGTAGTTGAGAATGGAACCCCTCAGGGTAGTGTGATTAGTCCTCTTCTGTGCTCCATTATGATAAATGATATATATATATATATATAAGCAGGTAGGTCCAGATATTGGTAAGTCACTTTTTGCAGATGATGGAGCAATTTGGAAAAGGATATAAAATATGTTGTGGGAAAAAGTTCAGGAGGCAGTTATAGAAGTTGAAAACTGGTCTCTGATGTGGGGTTTAAGTTGTCAGTAGAAAAATCAGAAACTGTTTTTTTTCACAAGGAAAAGGGTATGTGAAGATGTTGGTTTAAAGCTCTATGGCCAATTCCTTGGACTATGGGTGCATGAGAGGATCACATGGATAAATGTAAAGTTTTGAATGTTATTAGATGCTTGGCAGGCACTATGTGGGGGGCTGATACAGTTGTATCATAAGATAAATAAGGATTTTGTTTAACTGTGAATCGTGCAAAGCTACTCTAGTGGAGCTAGCATGATACGGCTGTTTTAAATCAAACTGAAAAGGGGTAATTACCTCGACCGTCTCATTTAATTGGGCATCCCTTTTTGTTAAAGCTAAGACATACCCCCATTTATTGAAAGTATCTCAGCTGTTCATTTGCAGTTGTGTATGTGTAAAGAAACACAATTCGCAGGTTAAGAAAAAAGAAAACTTTATTTAACAAAGCACCAATATCTATACAAAACATACCTTTTGACTTTGTATTTCTTTTGGTTTATCATTACATATTGTTTGTTTGCTTGCTTGTGTGATTCTACGCCTTTTTTATTATTTTTTTTTACATTTGGTAGATTTTAGTCAGTGTTGCCCAGAAATTTTTGAAACTTTATAAAAACAACCGAGAACAATTTACAAAAAAAAAAAAAGACATGAAGCAAAAAAGAAATAACAGTCACTTTGACAAAAGAAAAACAACGATAAATTACATTCTTAATTTTATTCATCTGATTTAACGTTATGTGCGGTCACGGTATAAATAAATCACTGAATTTAAATTAAATAGTCTACTGAAAGGAAGTACTGCTAAGGTGTGAGATCATTGGATGAATGAAAAGGTCAAACAAAAAACATTCCTCATTGATGAGAAATGTAAATGAAAAAAGAAACAATTCGTTAAAAAAATGAAATACAGTGCATTATAAACTGGTTGTTCCATCGTCGGACTCGAGACATTTTAAGTTGCTGTGACCTAGTTTTGGCTCTGGACTCAGAGTAAACCTTTCATTGTGAATGAATGATGTATGAATTTGTATTATCTGACACACAAAAAGAAAGTAAATCCATGACTCATGTAAACAAAACACAAGCCTTTTGAAACCTATCCACCAATTTTGAAGGCAGGTGGAGATCCATGTGCCCTCTCTTGGTCTCTATTTCAGTCCATGAAGGGACCGATTTAAAGAGTGAACAAAATGCACTCTTACAAAATTATGTGTCATTTTCAACACACCAGTGTTTGGGGCAAAAAAAAAGTGTTTTAACACAGCATAAGCTGACAATAATACGTCGTGTCGTCATAAGTTAGACGCACATTTCAAGATTGTGAAGTTTCGGTGTTAAAACCAGAATGGCCGGAATCTCTTTCGTCGGTTTGCTTTTTTCCTTTGGTCAGCGTCTACTGGTTTTTGTGGGTCTCGATACAGAGGACAATGTATTGGCTTGAACAGCTGCGTGTCTGCTGGCCCAGCAGCAGGCCTGAGGTGAGGCTGGATGACAGGCCCATGACCGACATGTGGTCTGCTCGCCACGCCTCACAGTGCTTGTCGACCACGCGAAGCCCCCTGTTGGTGGAGCCGTGCCAGATGCTCTTCTGAGGCCTGCCATGGTGGATGACACAAGTTTCATCAATCTGAGTTTTAATCTTACAATAACGACTTGACTCACTGATTCACAGACAGATAGAAAGAGAGGGAAATATAGTACATATATATGCTAGTGCAATAACTATTTCCCAGACCACAAATTGTACCTGAGTATAAGTTGCATGCAGCAAAAAAATGCGTTATGAGAAAAAAAAAACATGGTGGTACCATAGAAATTGAACGACAGTAGAATGGACATTCCAACTCAAAGCAACATAGCAGGATGGTCAGAGTGGCGGCCATTTTTATTTGAACCACTGCCATTGCAGCGGCCTAACTTCTATGTAAACCGACTTGCGGCAAGTCGCAGGCTCACTGAAGTGAGGTCCCCCCCGCTCCTTTTTCTCCCCAATTGTTTCCAGCCAATTACCCCACTCTTCCGAGCCTTTCCAGTCGTTGCGCCACCCCCCTCTGCCATCGATGACTACCACATGCCTCCTTCGATACATGTGGAGTCGCCAGCTGCTTCTTTTCGCCCGACAGTGAGTGGGATGTAGCGCGTGGGAGGATCACGCACTTCCCCCTCCCCCCTGAACAGGCGCTCTGACCGACCAGAGGAGGCGCTAGTGCAACGACCATGAAACATACAGACAGACATGGCCAATTGTGTCTGTAGGGGCGCCCAACCAAGCTGGAGGCAACATGGGGATTCGACCGGGATCCCCATGTTGGTAGGCAATGGAATAGACCGCTATGCTACCCGGACACCTTGAAGTGAGGTTTGCAGAAATTAGCAGTGGAATAGTATGTACATTTACGGCCCCCCTGATGTGTGTTGTCACCATAACAACAATCGCCTTTCTTTTTTTTTTGTGGAAATACTTAAGTGACCACGGCAAACAGTTCAGTGTCCATTCTACTTATTCCATTTTTTTTGTTCAATTTGATTCCCCCCCCTTTTTTTCTCTCTCCAATTTTATCTGGCCAGTAACCCCACTCTTGCGAGCCATCTCCAGTCGCTGCTTCACCCCCTCTGCTACCCAGACACCTTGAAGTGAGGGTTGCAGAAATTAGCAGTGGAGTAGTATGTACATTTACGGCCCCCCTGATGTGTGTTGTCACCATAACAACTAAAAACAATCGCCTTTCTTTTTTTTTGTGGAAATACTCAAGTGACCAAGGCAAACAGTTCAGTGTCCAATTACCTCACTCTTCCGAGCCATCTCCAGTCGCTGCTTCACCCCCTCTGCCGAACCAGGGAGGGCTGCAGACTACCACATGCTTCTTCCGATACATGTGGAGTCACCAGCCGCCTCTTTTCACCTGGCAGTGAGGAGTTTTGCCAGGGGGACGTAGCGCGTGGGAGGATCACACTATTCCCCCCTCCCCTGACTGACCAGAGGAGGCGCTAGTGCAGTGACCAGGATACATACCGGTGATCCCCGTGTTGGCAGGCAACGGAATAGACCGCTACGCTACCCGGACGCCTCTCTCATTCAATTTCTATGGGTTATACAGTATTTTCAATTGAGTCCCAAGATTAAACAGTGACATCTAGTGGCCTTGGTTGGAATGCAGCGTATTGTCCGACAAAAGTACATTGTACAATAAGTCGCAGGACCAGCCAGAGGAGTTAAAAACCAGTAACTTATAGTCCGGGAAATACGATATTTTCGTTTATTGTCTTACAGTGGTGGTATTGAATCAGGATGAAATTTAGATATTGTCACATCGTGATACACAATCTTGCTTTCTAATTCAATGATACCGAGAATCTTTTATCTAAAATCTCTCACAAAGTGAGGTCTGAAATATTTGAGGGAGTATAATTTGAAAACTAGTTTTGGTTTGATGTTATACTTTACATTACCAAATAGTTCAGTGTGATGAACTTCAGTTGGATTCATAAACATGGTATTTTTGCGTGCATAAGAGACGTAATACATATCAATGTTGTATAAAATTCTCTGATTATTGTGGTAATGATATTGCCCGCTACCACATACATACCTTCATTCGTACATGCTCACATGTATATTTACACATTCAACATAAACATGCATACATATATACAGTTAGCTGAAAAGACAGTCAGACTAACAGACGGATTACAGAGGTGCTTCTGCACACACAAACGGATAACAGAAACAACTGGCAGGCGAGACTACTAACCAGAAGGGGTCTGCTAGTACGTCCCGTCCGTCAAAAGAGTAGATGGGTATCCTGGCATCGATTGGCCCCCCATCACCAGTGAAAATCGACCGCCAATTCCTAAACATCACGTCCCCCTGATTGATGGGACAAGACCGATTAGAGGAGGTCAAATACTGAAGCTGATGTACACCATGAACACTGAAAACTATTCAGACTGTAAATGGAAAAAAAAACAATTAATACTGTAGTATTTCTATTTTTTCCTGCGACATCAGGACAACTTAAGATAACTTTAAAAATTACCCCCCATATTTTCTCTTACAGTCTATGGCCTCTGGTAGAACATACAAAAATAAAAACTACAGCCCAAATGTAAGCGCCATCTGGTCGCTAGTTCTAACTTTCCACTCCACGGTGGTACTGCATGTTTCTCCAAAACCATAGAAGAAGACTCACCCTGAGGTTGGTGATTGGAAGTGTGTCGCGGAAACCCGGGTACACCACATGGACCAGGTCTTGTTTGTGGGAAGAGATGAAGGCTCGGTAGTTTGGCGCCAGGCCCATGGCCTTGGCTTGCTCGTAACACAGCCGGTCAGCGGTGTCTAGTCCCGTCATGTCCCCGGAGTGAGGCTGGTTCAGCGCCACCAGGTTGAGCTGGAAGGAGGAAGCAGGACAGGAACGAGTTAACGGGATGACTTACTGTATGTAACAAGCAAGCCGGAGCGTTACCCAGGGTATCGTCACCTGTACGGGGCTGTTTTCAGCGGGGAATCTCTTTGATCAAAATCATTCATACTTGCCATTTTGGTTATTTTTTTCCATGACAGTCATTTAAAATTGAAAAAAGTTGGCGAATAACACAACCTATTTGCCTTGTTTCTAATCTGCATTTAAAAATAGTGCAATTTAACACACTAAATGTAAGCCTGCTGTGTCCTGTAAACTCTGTGCTTGAAAGGTTCTTCTGCTAAATATATTTAGAAGTGCTGCCATACAGTTTTTGATATTAGTAGATAGTATACACTCCATGTTAAATGATTTAAATGTCTCTGAAGGGCGAATAAAGGAGATATCAGCATTATCCTTATTTTTTTCAGGTTTGAGAAGGTCGATATAAAACATGATGTGTAAGATATAACATAAGAATTTACCGCCTCTAGGGAGGAAGAGACGCTTTATTTATTTCACTGTGACACGTCTCTGAGGTTTTTAAAATATTTCATTTTCACCAGGGTCCAAAATTAACACTCGCTAGTTGCCCAATGCGGATAAATTTAGCCTTTGGAGACCACATGCCACTCTGGCCAGTAGGAAAAAAAAAATCTTGGAGTTGAAATGAAACCAGCTACGTGGAGATTTATTGCGGGAGTGCAGCCCCCCGGGAAATAAAAGAAAACAGGTGAACTTTGGGCCGAAGAGACCATTGCTGCCAACGCAAGCGCTCCCTCCTCGTCTCATCCACTGACACCATCATTGAGCGGGAGACAAATAAGGAGGAGGAAAAGCACTCGGAGAGTGAACATACTACTACAGAATAAAAAACATCAATATGAACTATGAATCTGAACTTACTACTGTAATTGTAATATAGTCAAACTCCTTAATAAATTATCCTTCTTGCACTTAAAGGCGAATACCACTGGATGTGTTACACTTTAGTGTTTAAACAGCTGAATTAATATTTCTGCATACTGTTAGTGTTACTATCATATAGAGAATCGCATGTGAGACCAAGATGACATGTTAAATAGTGATAATAGTGAATTGCAAAAGTTAAAAGCAACATTTTTTTTTTAGGATCCCCACCCTTTCTCCCCAATTGTACCCGGCCAATTACCCCACTGCCAAACCGGGGAGGGCTGCAGACTACCACATGCCTCCTCAGATACATGTGGAGTCACCAGCCGCTTCTTTTCACCTGACAGTGAGGAGTTTCACCAGGGGGACGTAGCACGTGGAAGGATCACGCTATTCCCCCTCCCCCTCCGAACAGGCGCCCTGACCAACCAGAGGAGGCGCTAGTGCAGCGACCAAGACACATACCCATATCCGGCTTCCTACCTGCAAACATGGCCAATTGTAACACGGGGATTTGAACTGGCGATCCCCGTGTTGGTAGGCAATGGAATAGGCCACTACACTACCCGGATGCCCCACAATATATTATTTTTGGCTGGTAAAATATCTGGCCTGTAAATTTTTCATCTCCCAGCCACCTTGGTAGGTAAGCCAAAGAGTCCATTTTGGACCCTGCATAGGATTATTGAACAAGAAAAGTCACTTTGATTTGGCCTCAGTCTTGTTTGAACTCACCCTCTGTGCAACTGAACGTATTCGCTCCATCGTGTTGCCTCTCGTGTGTTGCACAGGTCGAGGCTAAATGGAAAGGTCAGAAGTCAAAAGGGGGGAGCGACACTTGATACTAACCAATGCTCATTCAAAGTGATGAACAACAAACATGAGCAGTATTTACCTCATCTTGTGGAATGATGTTGTTGGGGAGGTAGATCAGACTGCCGAGCTGTGGAAAAGCACAGGGAATAAACAACACAGTCCATTATGTGACAAATCTCAGGTTTGTTTCTTCATCGACGGCCAACAAAATTTGCACATACAAGGAATGTGACTTGATTATAACGACATAACCAGAATGTTTTAACACAGAGAAAAACTTTAAAAGTATCTACACACCTATGTATGAAAATATCTAGTATAGTAATATCTAAATATCAAAACTTGTAAATACCTAAGTTGGCATGTAAGTAAAGAATGGCAGGTCCTGTGGGCGTATGTTTTCAGTTTCTTAAAATTGAAAAGAGCAGGATAAACTCCAGCTCAATAGAATAGGTTCCAATTTCACCGCCGGTACAAGCAAACAACAGTAATGAGCTGAAAGGTCAGAGTCCAAGTTACCCATCAACAAACCTTTGAGAAGTTCAAGAAAAAATTAATCTAAGTCGAATGATTCAAAGGCCGTTTTGTGTGTGTCAAGTCAAACGTTATTTATTTAGCACATTTAATACACAGGGCAACACAATGTGCTTTACATAAAATGACAATGCAATTGCAACTCAATCATAAAAGTGCAAATACAGGAATTGGTGCAAAACAAACACCAAAAACTTAGCCGTGGGCAGGTTTAAAAATTAAGGTTTTTAACCTGCTTTTAAATATGTCCAGTGTGGGGGCCTCTCTCAGGTGCCCAGGCATGACGTTCTACCTACTTGGGGTGTAAATACAAAATGCAGCTTCCCCTGCTCTAGACCTAGCACGGATGATTAAAAGACCACTGCCATTGGACCTCAGAGTTCTTGCTTGTTTGTACGTAATTAGCAAGTCATTTATACAGTGTGGTGCAAGGCCATGTAGCGCTGTCTATACACTTTACAGAATTTTAAAATTGATTCTCGTTTTGATGAGGAGCCAATTCAGAGATCTAAGAACAGGTGTAACGTGTTCATACTTTTTAGTTCCAGTGAGAACACGGGCTGCTGTGTTTTAAATTTTTGTCGCACAACTGATTTTGGGAGGCTGATGAATAGACCATTACAGTAGTCTTTTCTACTTGTTATAAATGTATGGCTTAATTTCTCACAGTCTGATTTTGATAGAAAGCCCCTTAGTTTTGAAAATTTTTTAAGATGGTAGAAGGCTGATCTTGTGAGATGACTGATGTGGCTCTTAAAATTTAGATCACCGTCTATGATTACATCGACATTTCTGGCTTCACTTTTGCACTCCAGAGACAGAGAGCTGAGATGAGATGAGCTGCGATTGTCTGTCTCTGAGTCTTTGCACCAAAAATTACTGCGCTGGCAAGCGCGAATGGGGGAGCCCCTAGAGCCAAGGTAGTATCAACCAACAACACGTTAGAATAACCACAGTTCAGTGCAAGGATCGTAGAAGATGTTAGAGCAAAGAACCAAAAAACGCTTACCAGACAGTAGTACTAAAAACACACGTTTTCGTGCAAATGCGGTGTTTCAGCGCCTTAAAAGTCCTTCAATATTGCTGAAAATTTGTATGCATTATGTTTCAGTACAAAATAGGGAGCCCACAAAATGTCAAGCCCCTAGAATGTTTAGTTTTTGTGTAGTGATGGCTCGAAATTTTCCGTAATTCAGTGTAAGATAAATACGACAACGGGATAGACGGTTTTTTAACAAAACCATAATAGATACAGCCTTTTTCGACCAGGAGTCTGAAAGATAATCGTTTGGACAGTGCACTAACAGCATTGAGAAAATTCTATGACTTCATTGTGACTTGTCAAATCAGAGAATTTTATTATCGATTTTTGCGAGAACCACACTTTTACACCCAGAAGACGTTGAGATATTTTTTATCTATTTCCTTCACAGAGGAAATCGCACTTAAAGTTAGGCCCAATTTTGACGAATGTGGGCCATCCCTGGGGTTGTGGACCACAATTGTTACCAAGGGTCTACATTGTGCATTGAAAAAAGTTAAAAGTCGAATCTTGGAAAGCTGCATGTAATGAGGCGACGTACGTGCAAAAAGCGAAATCTCAACAATATGCTGTTAGTGTTGGGTTCCTAGGTATGTTAGTGTTACGTACCTGAAGTCACTAATATGTCACAGCTGATGGCTTATGATATAATGTTGCTATAAAAAGCGGGTTAAAGTTTTAATAAGATATTTATAATTACGCCCTACCTTTCTTAGTTCTCGTATTTAGTGCTTGAAATACAAGATGGCAAAAGTGTCCTGCAATATACTGAGTAGCTCTAACCGTAAATTATCACGTAATAAGCCTCAATTAAAGCTCGTTAAAGTCGATGTTAGCAAGCAGCGTGTCCCACCTTATTACTCAAAGACAATATTTAATGGGGTCAAGTTTCTAGGTTCAATGGTGACACTGCCGTGTCAGGGTGTTTTTCTTTTAGTAACAATTTCTGAATCTTTAACGTAAAGATCTGTTGGGTGTATTGATAAAGGCGGTACCATGCTTCAATAAATAAATGAAATTTCCAGTAAAGACCTGTTATATAATCAACGTAACTTCAAAAAGGGATCATATCTGCCAATAGATGTCCACTTAACGCTGCACACCTACGTGACTTGCTTCTGCCCCTCCAACTTTTGTGTAAAAAGGATGACATACAATATTTCTTACAAGTTACCTGCCGAAACCTCCCCACCCCACGACCGTTAATAACGGTTTTAAAAGTGCGTTAAGTACCTTGGTTTCTATACATACAACACCTGTGGCGGTGATCCAATCTGTAAATATCAATACCTAAAACCTGGTGTCTATTTTTGCACCATATGCTTCCAAAAAGATTGATATTTAACCAAAAACCAATAAATTGGTTGGGATTATGAATGGGGGAACCTAGTGCGTACTGCATAGGGGCAATACCAACGGGACCTGGGCGGGATTGTATTATAACGGAAATGGTAGTGGTACGGAACTCTGGTAAAACAGAACCGATACTCGGACGGGACTATAAACGGAATTATGGTACGTTAACGGGACTGCTACTTCATGAATTTTCCACATTCCAGTTTGATTTTAGTTGTCAACGTTACTCGACACTTTTATATTTCAAGCCCATGAGCTTATTACTGCACTGAATTGTAAGTAAGTCAATTCAAAACGTGTTTATGAAATTTTAGATTGGGGAAAACGGAAATCCTCAGTGTTTACCTGTATCTCTTTCCATCCCTGTGGCACCTTGACGAAGATGCTTCCTGTTTCGCTGATGTAGGTTAGTGTTCCCTCTGCATCCCTGACCGTGTGCTGCATCATACTCTCACGGGAAGAGAAGGTCCTTAGCTAAATGGCAAACACAGGATCAAAAATTTAATTACACACAACAGGAAACAGATATGATGCTGGAATAAGCAAAACTGACAAGGGGGAAAGTTTGTTGTGATATTTTGAGAGTTACTTTAAATTTGAACTTTTTTAGCTTTGGAGCCAGCAATGTCCCTTGGTTCAAACAGGATGGACAGAAGTATAGATAGATACTATGTTCAGATTTATGAATGAGAAACATTGTTAAGAAAGATGAAACCCAAGCAAAATTCTTACTTACAGCCGCCGTGTTACCAGGAGGTCCTGGGGGTCCAGGGGGTCCAGGCTGGCCAGCGATGGTCAAAGCTACCACAAAAAATAAAAACATCAAAATATTCTTCATATCACACTGCCTTTGGTCTTTGCTTTCGTGCTCAAGGGCACAGTTGTGTATAGTCAGATACTGATGGAGCTGTAACTGAACCTGCAGACTTGTCATGGTGTTATTTTTAAACAGGTGTTGCTACCGCTTAACTAATAATATTTCCACCTTTTGCCACTTCTGGAAGTTGTTAGCCCTCCATATTGTGCTTTGCAAATCTGCTGTCATTTTGTTGTGTAATGACCCTTAAAATATGGAGACTTGAATTTCAAAAGAATAGATAACGGTACTGACAGTGTAGCGTTAACACTGTTGTTGTATCGCTATTAGTCTATGCCACCAGAAAGCCACTTGGTTGACACAAGCCAAACGGCAACATTCATATCATTGGTATATTTAATGTAATCACAATTCCCTTTTGAGTAGGTGTTTACCTGAGCCAAATCTCGAAGGTAGTCCAGGGGGTCCAGGTGGACCAGGGGGCCCAGCAGGACCAGGTCTGCCATACCCGGGGTTTCCAGGGGAGCCAGGCACCCCTGGATGGCCTGGAGGACCCAGCACTGATTCTCCTTTAGGGCCCTAACACAAAACGCGAGGGTCCTCAATTAAATCCTTGCCGGGCATATTTATGTTGGTACATCTGCATGATCTACACCATAATCAGAGTTCAGATTTCTGGAAATGATTCTATCAAAATAAACTGCAAAAAATGGTCTACAACAAATATTTAAGATAAGAGATGACTGTGGTTCCTATGGAAACCGCGACTCACCACCAGTCCTGGTCTTCCTGGGTTACCGGTATGTCCAGGTAACCCAGCTTCCCCCTTCTCCCCTTTATCTCCCTTCATACCCAGGTCACCTGTCTCCCCTTGCTAGCAAACACACATCACAAAAACGAGCGCACGTTTTAGAGACATATTTAGAGACAACTCTAAATATAGTGGTAAAAAATTGAAAATGTAAAAATATCAAACTTACCCAACCTCGTCCGAAAAGTAACGTATCTGCACAGAAAGGAGAATGAGATGTAAGAAACATACAAACCTATCTCGTTCATGACCAATGATGTTTGTGCAAATACTGACTGAATATTTATAGATTTTAAACTCCACATGGTTAGAGACAACAGATAATATGCATGTCATACTATAGATAAAATATATTATAATATAGACAATATCTATAGGCTAGTGCTATTTGAAACAATGACTCACTTGTTGGGGCAGGTATTCCAGGGAGACCCCTGTCACCCTTTTCTCCTTTGGACCCCTCCTGACAGTTTCCTTGAGGGACACGAGGAGGAAGTCATTACTGATACGTAGCATGGTCATAATCCACTAAGCCTGGCAACAACTGATAATAGTGGCTGGAAAATGTAATAAAATATCTCTAAATGAGAAACTATGACTAATGCCTGTTCATAAGTGTTACTATGCTCAGCATCAATATATCAACATTCAGCACCATTATTATCAGTAAAAAAAACAAAAAAAAATTCAAGTTGCTGATAATTTTACCACCATCAGATAATTATGTCTTGTTGCATGCTCAATAATCCAGGTAAGAAAATCAAATGAGGTTGAATCAGTTCATCTGGATACAATGTTTGTTGACATACATTGTATCTAGATGAACTGTTCAACCTTCTTTAATCATGTAATGTAACTATGCTGTTATAGCCATTATCCGAACCGCTTATCCTGCTCTCAGGGTCGCGGGGATGCTGAAGCCTAGCCCAGCAGTCACTAGGCAGCAGGTGGGGAGACACCCTGGACAGGCCGCCAGGCCATCACACAGGGCCCACATACACACCTAGGGACAATTTAGTACGGCCGATTCACCTGACCTGCATGTCTTTGGACTGTGGGAGGAAACCGGAGCCCCCACACAGACACGGGGAGATCATGCAAACTCCACACAGAGGACGACCTCCAAGGTTGGACTACCCCAGGGCTCGAACCCAGGACCTTCTTGCTGTGAGGCAACTGCGCTAACCACTGCACTACCGTGTCGCCTATGCTGTAATAAGTTCTGGCTTTATTCACTTTTTGACCAATTCAGAGATTTATTATAATTGAAATGTTGTAATAACAACATCTGGCTGTTATTACATAAACAGTTTGTTTCTATTTGGTTGAAATATTAGCATTACTTTTTGTTCTTCTTTGAATTCATTTATATGGCGTCTGTGTAAAATGTATGAGTCTTACGATATGTTGTAGTAAAGATATAACTCATAACTTAGATGCACATGAGATGAAAAAGAGCCTTTTATATGAGAGATTCTCACTAACCATTGTCAACGGTCCCGTCGGCGTTCAGCTGCACACAGACATAAAAAGGACAAACACGTTACTGGACACGTGATCGGAGCTAGAGGAAGGTTTTCATTTCATTCATCGTATTTATAATTTTCAAGTTGATCAAAGCGTACGCACAAAACTCATCAGATTTAATTCAGATAGATGTGCTTAAATCAGGGTAAGTTTAGCTGTTAAAAAAAACAGGCAGAGAGGCCGTATCTACCTGACATCGATTTAGACACTGAGTCGTCACTTTGCCCGACTTGACATGCAGCATGCAACGAAACGGAGGCCTTCCCTGCACAGGCGTCAGGGAGGGAAGGTCGGGAACCACGAATGCCATAATGACGCATGCGTCATCAGGGAGGAGAAAAGAAAGGTGTTCAGTGTGGCTGATGCAAGAGAGAAGGAGTGCGTTTTGAGTCGGACAGGTATGTGTGTGTGAGAGAGAGAGAGTGAACAAGTAAAGGACTGAAGATTGAAAAAAAAAAAGGTTAATAATCATCCCTGTTAGATTCCAAAGTCAGCTTCCTTCGCCAACAAGGAAAAGAAATGTGTGGTGAGTAAACGGAGAGAGGCACAGAGACTCAGGTGGAGAGAGAGATACCGAGGGGAGCACGGTCTGATTTCACCGTGTTGGTGTTGTTCCCATGACATCATAATTAATGTTGCTCCACGACCATCACTGCAACGGACCAATCATGTTGTGATATCATACCTTAATGACACGGGGAAAACGACCGGAAAAATACCAAAATTAACCTAACATAACTTCAACCTAACCCTAACCTTACCCTACCCTAAAATAACCTTAACCTAACACTTACAGCTAACCCACAACCTAATCCCACAGCCATCTTTTTCCCCGTGTCGCAAAGGCACGACAGCACAACAATGTGATTGGTCCATTGCAATGATGGTCCTGGAACAACACCAACACAGCGATATCAGATACACCCCGAGTGGAGGAGGTGTAAAAGAGAACAAACACTGGAAGGAGGGAACAAGGTGACTGAATGGCATTGTGGAGAGAGATTATCCATGCAGGCTGACAAGGACTGATCGGGGTAAGCGGGCCCAGAGGGCACCGCCCCGCCTGTTTAACATGAGCCCATTGTAAACTATGGATCCATCTTTACAACCGACTCTTACACAGCCTAAATTAGAGCCAATCATAGATGTGTTGCATGGTATCCCGTAGAATTAAACATCCTGGGCCTATAATTTATATTTTGTCATATATGAAAACAATTGATGGCAGATGTGTTTCTTGAACTTGTACCACTATCCAGTGGTGCAGGCTGTAGTGAAAGCGTGTGTAAAGTGGTGTCCATGTTTCACAGGGCGATAACCTCTCTGTCAGAAACTTACAGCCTTCTTGCAGTGGGGTCTGGGAGGGATGGGGAAAACTGTCTTGAGAGAACAGGAGGGGGAGAAGAGAACGTGAGCAAAAAAAACAGCTTGTACATTTAAGTTTAGGAGAGGGAAACGAGACCACGCACACACACACACACACACAGGACAGACAGACAGAGATGTATGGACATATAAAGAAAGATGACACTAATAATACAGAGGCAGTATAAAAGCAACGCAGAGCAGAATCTCGGTGCGTGTATGCTTGTGCACGCACATGTATGTGTTGATGAAGAATGCTCTGAGTGTATTCTCCACTTACTCCATTGGGGCAGTTGAAGATACCAGGGCGTCCTGGGAGTCCGGGGGGGCCAGGAGGACCCTAAGGCAAGAAAAGTCAGGAGACAATGAAAGACACGAAGACAACAATAGAAAACAGAACTCTCTCTCTTCTATTGTGTCTAAGAATGTCCGTGCAGTCTTTGAAACTGGACAGTGACTCCCTGAATGGTTTATTCGTTTTAATTTTATCAACCTGCATCCTTTTGTGTTATTGCCTATTGTTTCATTGGTTTACTGCTCTTATTTTTACCATTGTGAAGCACTTTGTAAATATTTACACATACATTACATATGTATTATAGTGTCACTCACCTGGAGGCCCACAGAGTCTCCGTGCTCTCCTTTAGGCCCTGGTTGACCTGGACGGCCCTAGATAAATGAAAAAAAAAAAACATTTGTACAGCAAAAAATAGTAGTATGGGCAATTCCATCATCCATCCATCCATCCATTATCCGAACTGCTTATCCTGCTCTCAGGGTCGCGGGGATGTTGGAGCCTATCCCAGTAGTCACTGGGCGGCAGGTGGGGAGACACCCTGGACAGGCCTCCAGACCATCACACAGGTCCGACATACACACACACATTCATACCTAGGGACAATTCCATCATGTCTTGCAATAATGTGATTTTAAGGTCTACACAGCATCTTCGACCAAACACAGCCAAACATGGACTCTCTGCAGAGGTGTTTTACATGGCACAGAAAATTGAAAATGGATTTAAAACAGGAAATAACCACTGTACAGTGAATGAGTTAAGTTCCCTTATAAGAGGAACAACCATCAGAAGCAGGTGACTTCTGATGGTTGACAGGGAAGTGTCTGTCAAACCTCACCGTGTAAAATATTCCACAGAAAGGTGAGTCAGTTCATCTGGACACAACATTTATTGACAGAAATGTTCCATCACCCATATAAGCGACCTCCTCAGTCTCAACTGACTGCGGGTATCCCCACCCTTATAAACAATACAGTGGCGTAACATCCGAAACCAACGCCCAGTTTCA
Organism: Lampris incognitus; assembly: GCF_029633865.1. Taxonomy (NCBI): domain Eukaryota; kingdom Metazoa; phylum Chordata; class Actinopteri; order Lampriformes; family Lampridae; genus Lampris; species Lampris incognitus. Next base: position 30,139,177 of record NC_079229.1, read on the forward strand.
TATGCAAATGATGAACTGATTCACCTTTCTGTGGTTTCCCTTACCTGGATTATTGAGCATGCATCAAGACGTGTAAACCATTATTTTTACTTTTCATTAGTCACTTTTCGATTGAAAGTAGAAATGTGATTTGTATAGCCTCATCATCGTAACTATAAAAAAAAAGTGTGGAGTGTGTCCAAAGTGCTTACAGGGCGACCAGGAAAGCCATATTCTCCCTTTGGGCCAGGTGGTCCAATTGGCCCCTATGAGGAATAAAAGACAGAGGACAGTGAGTGGTTTCTCATCTATTTTAGGCAAAACGTGTGTGAAAACACAACACAAATAATCATTATCATCATCTTTGGTACTTGTATTAAAAGTTTCGTTGATGTGGATATGCATAAAATAATTAGCCCTGCTTGTTGAAAAGACAGAGCGATCCAGGAGAGGTCAACCGCTACAACAGGACACATCTCAGCCTACCGATTCACCTCTATGGATATCTTTGCATGTCGACGTGTGTTCAAGACAGAGCCACACAAATGAGCAGAGAAAGAGAAGAAATTAAATCTCAATCAGGAAGACTCTATCCCAGTAGTCGCCTATTCTCCATTAAACAATACCTCCACCTCTGTCGTGCTCCCTCATTCTTTCATTAGTCAGTGATGTCCGCCCGTCTGTCTATTTAGACCTTTCAACCAAATAATCCCTATTTACTGTCATATCAGTGTGAAGCAACTCTACAAACCGTCATGGCCCTATCTACATCTCTGGGACAGCATATTCTTACCTAGGTTATAAGGTTTTACAAGGCTTTGTGACAACTGCACTAAACAGAAACACTTTAGCTAGCTAGCCACCATTTTATTTACCAAAATTTTTTGCAGATCAAATCGTGTCTCCAGATTTAGATGACTTCATATGGACGAATCAAACCCGGTGCCGTGTGTGTGGATATGTCACAGGGAAGAACTAGAAAACACTCTGTCCATTGTCTAGCCTGGTTATATAGACTGACCCTTGCTGCCACACAGAGGTACGCCACCTGCAGTACTTACAGTTATTCCAGGGGGTCCCGGTACACCGCTGTCTCCCTGCAAACAGAAGCATATGGCAGGTGTGTAAAAGGGAGGTTAGGAGTTTGTTCAAACATATAACAACCCATATATCCTCTGCTATAGATAAGATTTATTAATTTAATTCACTTAAATTAAATTATTTGCAATATACATCAGTCGGCACACTTATTACACACAGTAACTGTGAAATAACTGTACCTTGTGCATTAACTAAGCATGTAAACATGCTGCTGCATCTTTTTCTCAGTATAACATCTTTATTTTTACTTTTTATTTTTATTCCAATGCTCTTGATCCACCCTGCTTTTATATATAAATATACATCTCTTTATTCTAGGCAGCAAGTACTTCAGTTTTATCTAGTTCTTTATATTTTGTATAGTCCTCATAGTTTTTGCTTTATATTCCTGCTATTAAGTGCTTTTGATTATGCGAACTGTAATCACACTAATTTCTGTCGGGATCAATAAAGTATTTATCTCTCTGATGTTAAATATGGTGTACCTCAGGGCTCAGTTCTTGGCCCTCTACTTTTCTCTCATTATAATTATGTTATCCTCTTTCAATGTTGTATTCTGTAAATTATGTAAACATAACATCCATTGCACGTTGTCTGTCTTGAGAGAGAGATCCTTCCTTTGTTGCTCTCCCTGAGATTTCTTCCTGTTTTTTTTTTTTTTTTTTAGGGAGTTGTTCCTTATCCAATACGAGGGTCTAAGGACAGGATGTTGTGTTGCTGTACAGCCCCTTGAGGCAAATTTGTGATATTGGGCTACACAAATAAAGTTGACTTGACTATCAATAATAAGATGTTTACAGGCATTTTTATAACCCGACACAAATACACATTGATAAATTGGGAATTCTGATTATTGCCACAGGGAAAAAAGCTTCTAAACAGACCAGAATAATCAGCAAAAACACTGGACAGAGTGATAACATGGCTTAATGTCACGTAATCTATCTGTTGTATAACTACACTATTCACTGACTGTGAACAGTGTAGTTTATCACATTTTGCCAACTGTCAAACAAAACACATACTGTAAGCATTTGCAAACAAACTATTGGAAAATGAATGTGCATGGAATATAAACACTGGCACACTGTAGAGAAAGAAAACCTCCCAGTTGAAAGTTAGTTAACTTGACTGGTATAATAAAAGATAGTATATGAGTAATAGTTTCCAATTCATTCACCTTGTTTCCTTTGGGTCCTATTGGCCCTGTAAGGCCCGACATCACAGATCCTGTATTCACATATCCTGGTTCTCCCTTTTCCCCCTGCACACATACACACAGAGTAATAAAACAGATTCTGTGAATCTATAGCAATATGACTTTTCATTGAGGGACATTTTGGTTGATATTCAATGACCCCTTACCTTCAATCCTGGAGGTCCTTGGATACCAGGCAACCCGATGTCTCCCTTTGGACCCTGAGGTCCCTTGTAATAATAACAGAACGAATTAGTCAATCAATCATTCATTCAATTCAAGTAACCCACACATAAATTAAGGAATCTCTCATTTTAAATCACATTAACAATTAATAAAAGTGAAAGTTCAGAGTAGAATAAAACAATCATTACAAGAGAAAGACAAAAGAAGACGGAGCAAAAGTAGTGAAATTGACTAGATGACAAGGAAGCCTAAACAGCAATGGTGAATAATTACTGAATTGCACGACATGAACATCTGATGTGAGAGTCAATAGGACAAAATGGTGTTCTATGTACAAATTCCCATTCAAGATAATGTAAGGCAATCAGACTAAAACCCACAGTGATCACTATACTCCCACCTGAGACAATGGCCACATGCATGAATACTTCATTGGCCTTTACTTGACTAGAAAGTTGTGACGCTGACTGAATTAACTAAAGCCCCTGACAGGTTGGTTATTTTAGCTTCCATTGCATTGAGCTGATTTGTACCTGAGGTTCAAAAATCCCTGAGAGGTTAAGCATGCCCTCTGTGACGTTCAGCAGAAGCTAAGGAAGAAGAAGGAATAGAAACAACATGATCATGGATCGAACCAACTCATTAAAGTCTCCATCACGTCGGTTTAATGCTCAGATTATCCATATGATGAAACTCTATGGGATCTGCTGTGGGTCAGTTAGCACCGCATGCAGGGTTCCCACTCTTTTGACAAAATCCTTTTCTAGGACTTTTGCCTGGACACACACATTTCTTATTGAGTTGGGAACAAAAACGCTGAACTTGGGGTATGTTCATGCAGGTGCAACACTGTGACCTTTGACATTGCAGCATGCAAAGCACCAAAAATCTCCAAATATAATGTGTACTGGACAAACCCCTGAGCTTGAAGCACCGATGTGCAATCTCAGGGGCTCAAAATATAGCTATGACTGAAATTAATTGCACCCCCCCCTTTTCTCCCCAATTGTACTTGGCCAATTACCCTATTTTCCGAGCTGTCCCGGGTATTGCTCCACCCCCTCTGCCGATCCGGGAAGGGCTGCAGACTACCACATGCCTCCTCCAATACATGTGGCATCGCCAGCCGCTTCTTTTCACCTGACAGTGAGGCATTTCGCCAGGGGGACGAACAGGCGCCCCGACCGACCAGAGGAGGCGCTAGTGCAGTGACCAGGACACATACCCACATCTGGCTTCCCACCCGCAGACATGGCCAATTGTGTCTGTAGGGACGCCCAACCAAGCCGGAGGTAACACGGGGATTCGAAACAGCGATCCACACTGATTGCATTTCCTTTTATAAAATGAAATTTACCCACCTTAAACATGCGTGAAAATGTTCATGTAGATTTTTAGGGAATTTAATTTGATATTTGCTGTTTCCATTTAAACCTACTTAATTCAACATAACAAAATTTGCATGAAGAAGGGTGGAAATGCGGTCACTGTGAGGGGCAGACGTTCGATCCCCTGTATGATTTGTCAATATTGTGTTTAAAACATTTCCATTGTAGACTCTGCCCTTTAGACTACATAACAGTTGGCACGGATGGACAGGTTCAAAGGCCACTTACTTCCTGGAGGTTGATGGAGGGGCCAGGGGGTCCGGGGGCCCCTGGAGGTCCAGGAAAACTGAGGCCGTCTCTTCCTGGCTCTCCCTAAAACACAGAAACATCATCACATTTCACCTCTGCACCACAGCAGGTCACATCAGAAACAGATGGTCCTGACCGACTGGTGCTGTTTGTGTGTGTGTGTGTAATTCATACAGCTCTCCTTAAGGGTTTTACCTTTTGTCCTGCATCACCTTTGTCCCCCTTCGGTCCCTATGAACAAAACAAAAGCAAGTGTGAAGTAACACTGCTCAACTCGGTAAGTACGGGCAGCATCATCACATCTCAATCCATGCCTGTTTATTCCTTCTTTTCCCACTAATACTGTAACTTGTGTACTTCATGTGTTCACCTTTTACTCCTGTATTTATGTAAAAAAAAAAATGTGTGTGGTCTTTATCTTGTGTCTTGCCCTTTGTTGTTTTTTATTGCTATTGCATCAGAACCAACTGCTCCTCGGAGGACAAAAAAGTTCTGCTTCTGCTACTAGAATTAAAACCGTAAATCCAAACATCTCATCTCTTATTTACTGACCTGTTCCCCATGTAATCCATCCAGCCCCGGATACCCTGGCGTTCCCTTGGCACCTTGCTCCCCCTAGTGGACATGAGCAGAAACGATCATCACGATGGCCCTGATAGTGCTTTTCCATGCATACGAGTCCCATTACACGTCACGCACAGTTGCCTCCAGTACCTGTATTACCGTGTCTAACTGTAAGGAGGGATATATGCATACATGTACACATCTATCACCTCCTATTTCACCTGTATATAGTCAATCCTTGTGTATATATCTGAAGATTGTGTTGTAGTGTTATTTTATAAGTACACCGAGAGAGCCACAAAACCGGAGTCAAATTCCGTGGGAGTGCAAACCGACATGGCCAATAAACATGACTCTTTATGTACATATGTATACATACATATGTATGAACTTGTATTTCTGTCTGTCTACGTATCCATCCATCCATCTATCAACCATATACCATCCATTAACTGAACCGCTTATCCTGCTCTCAGGGTCGCGGGGATGCTGGAGCCAATCCCAGCAGTCATTGGGCACCAGGCAGGGAGACACCCTGGACAGGCCACAGGCCATCACACAGAGCCCCCACACACACACATTCATACCTGGCCGATTCACCTGACCTGCATGCAAACTCCACACAGAGGATGACCCGGGACGACCCCCCAAGGTTGGACTACCCTGGGGCTCGAACCCAAGACCTTCTTGCTGTGAGGCGGACTGCGCCACCATGCTGCCCAACCATATACCATGTCTTCAAACAAAGGTCAAAATTAAAATTAAAGCAAAATAAATTGCTTGGGTTTTTTTTTTTTGGTACATAAATCATCACGCAGCGAGTAATGTGTATTATGTACTGCAGCAGTACAATGGTGAGATCAGCTGTTAACTCACATCTCCATATACGTTACATTCACCTTGATCTAAACAGATATTCCAGTCTTGTAAGAAGCATATGGGAATATTTATCAGGATGGGACCCATCTCAATGTAACGTTGCTGATTCAGAAAATCGCCCCGCGGACATGCAACGCTAGTGCGATTTCAACATGAACATGTTTCGGATTCGATTTCTTAAAGAAAACAAACAAAAGAATAAAATACAAAGTTAAGTTTGGCAGGTATGCTCAGGCCCACCTTTTCGCCCAGCTTTCCCGGTAGACCATCCAACCCGTCTTCCCCCTAGACAGAAGAAAAGACGAGACCAAAGCGAGAGGTGACAAACAAATATTTCATGATCAGAAAACTGCACACCCACTATGGAACAAAAACAGCTTCATAACATGTAAATCCCGTCCGTCCGTTTCAGTGTTAACTGGGATATTTTGCCAACCATGTACTTATAGCACAGGCTGTTCAGGGAGCCAACTCTCTTTCTCTCTCTCTCACACACACACACATCTTGCCTTTGGTCCTGGGATGCCAGGGATCCCGGCAGGTCCCTGTGGTGAAAAAAAACAAAAACAAAACATAATACAAGTATTAAAATTGGGGCTAAGATTGTGTTCTCAGTAATTATGATGAAATGATCATAAGCAGACATCTGCCATGTCATCATCCACAGCTGTGACATCATTCTCATCCAGCCTGAACCACTTAGCAGTGTTATAAAACCCTAAAGCATGACAGACAAATGCAACAGTATGTTTACACCTGTAAGGATACATTGTTCATCTAGAATACTGAGAAACAATGTTACAACATGACAGTATTTCGTATAAATGGAGGCCCTTTCAAGGCTGCAGATCTCCTTTTATCCACCGAGTAATGAAGCTTATCCGAAAGCCATTATGACATCTAAAAATTAAACCTGTTTCAGTGCTTAAAAAATATTTTTGTTTTTTTGGTTCAACACATTTTGGAGATACCATATTATCCCTGCACAACTGGAATCACAAACAGTAATGAATTATGAATTTATATCAGCAATACAACACAGTTTGTATTTACCTGCGGGCCTTGGGTAAACACAGCTCCAAGATCACTCTGCCTTCCTGAACCCTCCAGGTCCTGATAGAACAACCAAATTACTGATTATGGATTTCTTTGCTTGCTAAACTGTTATTAGTTGCCGGTTATTATCACTTTAGTGTAGAGAGGTCAACCCCCCCGACCAAAATCACTAATAAACACATGGCGTTATCAGGATCAGGAGTGAGACAGTGGTAGCGGCACATACTGACATTGTGAGTAGCTGTTAATGAAGCAGAGAAAGAGACATTCACCTCCAGGTCCAAGGGGAAGCCTCTGCTAGGAGGCCCGGGGGGCCCAGGAGGGCCAGGAGGACCACTGGGGCCATGCTTTCCTTCTGGGCCCTCTGGTCCACGTGGGCCAGGGAGCCCTGCAGATCCCGGCTCACCCTGAAGTAAAAATGAGGGAGAGAAATTTCATGTGGATTAAAAAGAAATGAGTGAATAAATGACTGCATCTGTATAGAGCTTTTCTATTCTGAGGACGAGTAGGGGAAAGGAGGAGGGCTAATGAGAGGGGGATAGGGTGAGAGAGATACATACAGACATTGCCAAGGTCATAGGAATACACTTACCAATGACAGCAGTGCAATGAGGCTAGTGTATGTAATAATAGTAATATCAGTCTTGATGGGCGAGTCTGTGGTTTTCTTTTTTTGGGGGGGGGGTTCCCCCCCTCTTTTCTCCCCAATTGTGCTTGGCCAATTACCCCACTTTTCCAAGCCGTCCCGGTCTCTGCTCCACCACCCCCCCCACCCCCCTGCTGATCCGGGGAGGGCTGCAGACTACCGCATGCCTCCTCTGATACATGTGGAGTCACCAGCCGCATCTTTTCACCTGACAGTGAGGAGTTTCGCCAGGGGGACGTAGCGTGTGGGAGGATCACGCCATTCCTCCCAGTTCCCCCCCCCCCCCCTGAACAGACGCCCCGAACAACCAGAGGAGGCGCTAGTGCAGCGACCAGGACACATACTCACATCCAGCTTCCCACCCGCAGACACGGCCAATTGTGTCTAGGGATGCCCGACCAAGCCGGAGGTAACACGGGGATTCGAACCGCCGGTCCCCCGTGTTGGTAGGCAATGGAATAGACCGCTACGCTAACCGGACGCCCCGTCAGTCTGTGGTTTTCTGATGGAGTTTGGAGAATTGAGTGAATAAAAGTCAACTTACGCGTGTTCCTGCTAGACCTCTCTCTCCAGGCTCTCCCTGTTAAAGAGATGACAGAAAGAAAACAACAACAGACACGTTGTGAAACAACCTTCACATCAGAAACATGAGCTGGAAGTCAGTTATACTTCAGCTGATTTGAAAAAAAAAAAACGGCAGTGCTGCGGGGACCGTCTCGGAAGGTCTGTGGGTGTCTGAGAAGACAGGGAGACTGACAGACAGAGAGACAGACAAACACAGAAAGAGAGAGACAGACAGACAAATAGTGCATGCATAAATACATACTCACATACATGTAATGTCTTAAGCGATGACCTCACCTGTTCTCCCTTTGCACCAGCAGGCCCCGGTTCCCCGTCTCTCCCATCAGCTCCCTGCAAAAGTTTCAAACCATACGTCGGTTTACGTTTCAGATTTTCAGTCAGTTGTTGGGCTTCACTGGACATTTATAATAATGCTCAGAAAAAAGGTTTCAATATTTGTTTTCTCAGTTGTTGTAAAATACTGTATTACCACTGTCCGCTTCTCAGTTGTGAACCACGAGGTTCAAGCTACCGTAGCTACACGCAAACAAGACTGAGAGGGTTCAAGTATGGACATGCTCATGACAGGGTTGTGCATCACAAACAGTGAGTTGTCCATTCACATAGTTAGTAAGAGCCTCTTTGGAAATGAAAAGACAGATTTTCCCCCAACTGATGCAGCAGCCAAGAGACCAGACCATGTTCTGAGGTGAGCTCGGTAGTTCCCGCCAAAACGCTGTTAGCCCGCTATGCTAAAGGCAAGACTGACAGGGAAATGCCATGACCCCGCCGACCTTTTGGAAAGCGTGTGTGTGTGTGATATCAATGAGATGTTTGGAGACTATTCTAACCACATATAATAATTTCAAAATGAAATTCACACATTTGTAAAGTCAGTACTACACTCTGTACACTATAAGCCATCCTTCACTGCATGTTCATGTGTTTACACACTGCAATCCACATGCATGCAAATCTCATATTTAGTCTATTATTCTGTGCCTGTCTCACTCACTCACCCACCCACTCACTCACTCACTCACCTACTCACTCACTCACTCACTCACTCACACAACGTTCACTAGCTTTAAGGTCAATACTATGTCAGCAAGCAGTAGCAGAAATGTAGTAAGTAAACATGGGATTTTTGACTACAGTTGGGGGGAAATGCTGCCTTTTATACCCCTTGGACCCTGCAGGACCAGAGGATAATACCTGACCGGAACCAGACCAAGAACCAGAACCAGACCCAGAACCACTAAACCACTCCTCAGTCACCTGAAAACAGAGACTGGGTCAGAGATGTAGTAGATGGTCTTAAGGCCTTCACGTAGTTTTAATATTTCGAGGCAAGTATTCTTGTGTCTTGTCGATACAGCTGTTGGACATGAGACCAGTGTTGGTTCAGAAGTAGGCGGGATTGGCAGTGTCACTACAATCTTTTCAACAATCAAATAGATGACCACAGTTAGAATCAGCTGACACTTCCCAGCTGTTGGACATGCAGCAGATAGACGTTTAGCAGCTGCTCTAGAGGGATGTCATCCCTCAGTGAGCGACTCTTAAAAGAAGACTTTCCCAAAGACTTGCACCCGTTTTTCATAATTTATCTCTCAGGTGTATTTATGCATGCTCAATAAGCCTAGGTAAGGAAATGCCAGAAAGTTGAATCAGTTCATCTGGACACAACATTTACTGGGAGAATTGTTTCATCATTCATCTAAGTGACTTCAGTCTCCACTGACTGCAGGTATCCCCACCCTTATAAACAATACAGTGGCATAGCGACCGAAACCAGTGATCGTTGTCATATGCAAATTATGGTCACGGTAATTTGCATGAAACTGATAAATGTTGGTATCTAAACAGACAGACAGACAGACAGACAGACAGACAGACAGACAGACAGACAGACAGACAGACAGACAGACAGACAGACAGATAGATAGATAGATAGATAGATAGATAGATAGATAGATAGATAGATAGATATAGACAGAGACAGACAGACAGACAGACAGACAGACAGACAGACAGACAGACAGATAGATAGATAGATAGATAGATAGATAGATAGATAGATAGATAGATAATTTCCTATTTGATCTGGCTAGCTGTACAAAACACATGAGAAGGAAGAAGGAGATACAGAATGAAACGTGTTCATTTTGTACTTACAGGCAGCCCTGGTTTGCCCATCTCTCCATCCTTCCCAGGAGGTCCAGGGAAGATCTCCTCAGATGGGGACCCTGGGGGCCCAGGCTGCCCTGGGGGTCCTGGAGGACCAGGGGGGCCCTGAAGGGATAAGATAAAACATGTTACTTGTGCAGAGAACAGAGAGGGAGTGCATGAAAGAGAGAGAGAGAGAGGCATATGTATGGTGTTTTCACATAAATTCCATTTAAAGTCTGGACCAGGGTCTACAGCATTCGTATACAGCATAAGGTCTGGTTTGTTTCACATTGCCAAATACCAAGTGCACCTTTCAGTTAAAATCTGAATCAACATGAAAAAATTAGATTGTGTGTGCAATGCATTGTGGGTCCATGGCAGAATATTCTGGCGGCTTTTAGCTAGCTTACTATAAAATAGGTTTGGAGGACAGATAAAACACAGGTACTACTGGGATTGAGCCATGGGCACAAACTGACAGTCAGTCCGTGATCTATAAACTAGCTGTCATGCTCCACCTCATCTTGTCATTCTGTCTGTCGAGAGGTTTCAGACCTCTGAAGCAGTAAAGCAACCTGCCACAAACCATCAGTGCACCAGATAAACGTCATGACTCGGTTTAGTCCGGACCCTCTTTATATTGGCTTCACACCTGAAATGGTCCACGCCACGGTTCAACTGGCAGCAGGGAGAGAAACCCTGATGTTTGACAGGCTTTTTGGGTTGGCTTGGTGCACATTATAGTCTGCATGGAGTGTTCACCCTCATCAGTTAAGAGAGTTAAAAGAGTCTGGACCAAAGGATGTAGATGTGAAACCATCACAGAGCCAGAAGGAAGAGGACCGTGCTTACGCAGCTTTTGGAGAAAAGGTTAGAGGTCAAGAGTAAAGCATGCAATCCAATCCCTCTAACGACAACAAAGAGGAGAGGAAGTTATGTGTGATAAGTCTCCGTGAGGGATAGAGAGACTGAAGAGAGCAAAGAACAAAGAAAGAGCTGGAAAAGGACAAGACCACCCAACCACAAGAGTCTGTTAGACAGACTTACAGATAGGCAGAAAAAGTGAACCGTCAAGGTCCGCCAGTGCCTAGATTGGTATTTTTGCATACTGTGATCTTATTTCTCAAATGCTTCACATCTGTACAGCCTACACTAAAAGGTTATGTGAGTCAAAATTGTGTCATAAATTTAAAAAAATTCAAAAATCGGACAGGTTTTTTCCATCAGAGTTTACTTAATAAACACACAAAAGATATTGATCCAAAACAATTCTGAATGCAGAAGATCGAGTAAAAGTATTTCTTAACTCTCCACAAGTTATTTGAACTATATATTTTTTTATTTTTTGAAACACGCTCATTTTTATGAGCAGAGTGCGAAGGCGTTCTGATAGTTTCATCTGCAACAGAAATATTTCGTCATGCGTCCCGCAGGAGATCTGTTTTAAAACGGATAAAACACTCACCCTGATGATCTCAGCTTCGCTGTCGTCGAAGTCATCAAACCCAGAGCCCTCCAAGCCATACTGAAACACATGACCAGTCACAAGGTCTGAACTGCATCAAAATACAGCCGATAATACCACAGAAACACTGATGACACCTTTTTTTTTTGTCCTTGAAAGCATTTTTATAACAACACCCAGCTATAGCCAGTACTTTTCCTTTTTTTTTCTCTTAAACTCCGAGACAAAATTAAGCAATCGAGTCATGGTTTCTTCCCCGATTTGGACACAAATATTGATTTCGTAAAGGTTTTCCATGATTAAGCATTATGAGACCTCAGGGAGGTCTCGTGAACAACTCACTGAGATTCTGGAGGACTTGCTGGGTCGACCTGAAGGTCCAGGAGGACCCGGAGGGCCTGGTAATCCTACACCGGGATCACCCTGGGGCAGATAGAGAGGAGACACTGGGTGTGTATGTAGTTTTTAAGCATTTATCTGTTCATTTGTTCATGCATTACTTCATAAAAGGTTGTCGCCTACAGGAGCTAGCAGCTATCAGTCCATTCATCCATTCATCCATTCATTCATCCATCAAAAACAATCCATGCAGCACTAATACTGGTACACTTTTTCCAGAACATCGGTTGTATGCATGTATATCAGCAGCCCCATTCACATCTGAGTATCACTGGCTTAAAGTGAGCTGTTACCTTTTCACCCTTAGGCCCCTGATCTCCTGGCAGACCCGGGAATCCAGGGTTGCCAGGTTCACCCTGAGAAAAAGACAACAACCGGATTATAATACATAATATGAAAGAGTCCCTAAAACCTGCATGGAGCACGCTGTCCTGCCTTTATTTCATTTACTGTCCAGCCAGGACAATAAATTGCTCCTGATTCCTTTAGCCTCACACAACCCCAAGAACCAGTATCATAAGAAACTGTTTTACTGTTTTCTGTTTTCACAAACCAAGTCAAATTGCTGGTTTGGGGAAGCTTAATTGACAAACAAAGAAATGTAGAGTTATTATATGTAAGAGCAGAAAAAACCCCACCAACAGTGATGCTGAAGTTATTTTTCTGGTTGATATTTGGCAAAATCGGGGGTTCAAAGCAAGTAGGAACCTTGAGAGTTTCAATCCTCCTAATCTATCTCAACCAGATCTTCCCAGTGCCACAAAACAAATGGTCTAACCGTAATGGATTGGACCGATACTAGTCAATATATATAGATACCAATCAATATATGGAGTTAAGCACCAACACAGGATTATGATAGGTAAGAGACAGGTGCATTGAAGTTTACCCCTATGATAATCAGAAATGGCAATTTGTGACCAATTTGTGATGTATGATAAGAGGATTGGGCTGAGAAAGATCGGTATGTCCTGTACTTACAGGCACTCCATATTCACCCGGGCTGCCCTGAAAAAGAGAAATCAGAATAAATGATCAGTTATTGATTTTCTCAGCATCCTCTTAACATCTGCAAAAAACAAAAACAAGCAAAAAACAAAAAACGTACAGTCTTGCCATCCTTCCCAGGAGCTCCGGTTGGGCCTGGTGGTCCTGGTTGCCCCTGAGGACCCCTGGGTCCTGGTTCCCCTCCTTCTCCAGAACCATTCCCCTCTACTGAGGCATGGCCTGGGGGACCAGGGGGGCCAGGGGGACCAGCAGGACCCGGCTCTCCACGGTCCCCTTTCTGTCCTGGAGACACCTGAAATTGATTGATTGATTGATTGATTGATCCATCGATTGATTGATTGATTGATTGATTGATTGATTGATTGATTGAGTAGGTGACTGAGTACGTGACCTATACAAACACAGACAATGTCAGTAAATTGATGACATCCATGTAAAGACTAGAAAGGTGAGTAGGAAGGAAGGAAGGAAGGAAGGAAGGAAGGAAGGAAGGAAGGAAGGAAGGAAGGAAGGAGCTAACGAGAGTAGGAAAGAAGAACAGAGGTGAAGAGAAAGACATAAGGATAACAATATACTAAGCAAGGACCACTTGGTTGTGGGCAAATTCATTGACTGTAATATGTAATGCACCACTGTTTATTTAACATTGGACTGAAGTCAGTATGAGAGTAGTTTACATATGGACGTTAAAAGTTAATATAGTATTTCTCAGACGTATGAAAGGGAAGCACTGCTGTCGATAATAGACCCCAACTGTGAAGTTTTGCACTCACTGGGATCATTACTTACAATGGAAGGTCTGTAGGCCGGGGCAGCTGCCTGAGTTGGTTTTGCTGTGGCAAGAAAAACAATAAGCACACGGGTATAACTTAGAGAGTTAGCATTAGATTTTCAAAACTCTCATTCTTTTCTGACCTAACATTCCCCGAATTACAGGGGGGAGAGAATAATAACAATAACAAAGTGGTATGAGAGAGCGAGAGAGAAAATCCTTTTCAACAACTCAGCAAGTTCAGTATTTAGGTGTTTTGCTCATCGCCCTCTAGTGGCAACTGACAGAAACGCAAGAAAAAACACTGCCTCAAAAAAGCCCTCACAAGGGCAACTATATATAACCTGTGATGTCCTGTATTTTTAGATGGATGGATGGATGGATGGATGGATGGATGGATGGATGGATAGATGGATAGATGGATAGATGGATAGATAGATGTTATTATATTTACCTGACTGTGACCCGATGATTGTGGTAATCTCCTCTACTTCCTGTCCGGAGGTTTCCTCTCCTGCATCCTCATCATCACCGCCTAGCGATGCCTCTGTGGGTGGAGCTTGGACTGGGGTGCTGGTAGTGACATCTGGCTCTGGGAGGGGCTACAGAAAACAAAGAGTGAGTGTGTGTGTATGTGTGTGTGTGTGTGTGTGTGTGTGTGTGTGTGTGTGTGTGTGTATACACATATATACAAGTATGTATTATACTGGTAGGTATCTGTCTGTCTGTCTTTCAATCTACCTGCATGTGTTCCCTCTCTCCTCTACTCTCTACTCTATTTCTTCTCCTCTTTGACCCTTGTTCCATATTGCCGTCACACTGATAAATTACTACTACTACTACTTTCGGCTGATCGGGACAGTGAGTCTAGTTATCTGTGATCGTTACACTACCCCCCCTCCTTCAGGAAGTGCATCTCTGTGCTTCAGCATACCAGTTCCCTCACGCCTCTGGGCACACGTGCTTCCGATGGTCTCATGATCTCACCATCCCACTTCGGACACCAATGTAGTGAATTCGTGGGGCAGCTGGGACGCGAACCCGGGTCGCCTGCACCACAGGCGACTGCGCTAACCAGTTGACTAAAGGGTTTGGTTAGCACAGTCACCGGTGGTGTAGGCGACCCGGGTTCATGTCCCGGATGCAGCAGTTCCCGGCTGCCCCCTGAATTTGCTGCATTGTGACCCCTTCCATCTTTTCCTGTCCTCTGCATCTTCCTCTGTCACACCAGTCACCTGCATGTCCTCTCTCACCACATCCATAAATCTCCTCTTTGTACTTCCTCTTTTCCTTTGCAGCTCCATATTCAGTATCCTTCTCCCAATATACCCAGCATCTCTCCTCCACACGTCCAAGCTATCTAAATCTTGCCTCTCTTGCTTTGTCTCCAAACCGTCCAACCTGAATTGTCCCTCTAATATACTCGTTCCTAATCCTGTCCTTCTTCACCATTCCCAATGAAAATCTTAGCATCTCCAACTCTGCCACCTCCAGCCCCACCTTCTTTCTTTTCATCAGTGCCACTGTCTCCAAACCATATGACATAGCTGGTCTCACAACCATCTTGTAAACCTTCCCTTTAACTCTTGCTGGTACCCTTCTGTCACAAATCACTCCTGACACACTTCTCCACCCACTCCACCCTGCCTGCACTCTCTTCTTCACCTCTCTTCTGCACTCCCTGTTACTTTGGACAGTTGACCCCAATTATTTAAACTCATATGCCTTCGTCACCTCCACTCCTTGCATCCTCACCATTCCACTGTCCTCCCTCTCATTCATGCATATGTATTCCATCTTGCTTCTACTGACGTTCATTCCTCTTCTCTCCAGTGCATACCTCCACCTCCAGGCTCTCCTCAACCTGCACCCTACTCTCGCTACAGATCACAATGTCATCCGCAAACATCATAGTCCACAGAGACGCCTGCCTGATCTCATCCGTCAACCTGTCCATCACCATTGCAAATACGAAAGGGCTCAGAGCCGATCCTTAATGTGATCCCTCCTCCATCTTGAACCCATCTGTCATTCCAACTGCACACCTCACCACTGTCACACGTCCCTCATACATATCCTGCACCACTCCTGCATACTTCTCTGCTACTCCCGACCTCCTCATACAATACCACACCTCCTCTCTTGGCACCCTGTCATATGCTTTCACTAAGTCCACAAAGACCCAATTTAACTCCTTCTGGCCTTCTCTATACTACTTCTCCATCAACATTCTCAAAGCAAATATCACATCTGTGGTGCTCTTTCATGGCATGAAACCATACTGCTGCTCACTAACCATCATCTCTCCTCTTAACCTAGCTTCTATTACTCTTTCCCATATCTTCATGCTGTGGCTGATCAACTTTATACCTCTGTAGTTGCTACAGCTCTGCACATCACCCTTATTCTTGAACATCGGTACCACTACCACAAGGAGTACCACACTCTGATAAATTAAAAAATTTAAAAGTTGTAGTATGTCCAGTAGACTCCTAATGGGAGCAGCCGAAAGTAGTAGTAGTAGTAGTAGTAGTATGGCCAGTAAGGCGCCCTCTAATGTGTGGTGCAGTTTGGAAACGATGACTCTTTATTCTGCAAAGGGAAAATTGCCCTTATTGAACGAGGAAAACTTTGCCTGCCAGATACTGACACCGTTGATATCGCAATCAATCACCAATATAAACATTTTGCAAATGATCAAAAATGAAAACAATAATGTCCTTCTTACCATCTAATTCTATGAGAATATGAGGTTTTTCTCTGTAGTGAAGCGGTGTGACTACAGTGTCTAACAGGGCTGGAGGACACACACAGGACTTGCACGCTTGAGTAAAGGCACTGCTACTTCAGCTGGTTTCACTCAAGTCAGAGTCAAAGTAATCACCGTGGACGTGACTCAAGTAAAAGTACAAAGAAAATAATCGAATATTGTGATTTGCGAGGGTAAATCAGATTTTCCGGGGGCAGTACTAGCTGGGGTTTGTAGAAATGGGCCCCGGGCAGGAATGAGGAACAAGGACACTCCCCCAGTATCCAATTAACAGCAGCTGTGCCCACATAGTTCATACTTACCACATACTGACAGTAAGCAAACTGTAATATGCCCGATGTCAGTATGCAAATTTCACATTTTACACAGATGAAAATACAGTATTAAGTACGAAGAGTATGGTCACTGAGCGTTCAAAACCGTCCCATAATTCTTTGCGCCTTGATTGTTTCCATGGAAACAGCCAGCCAGGGGAAAATGTTCCAAAGCAATATGGCGGACCACAAAGCTGGAGGAGCAGCGGCCGGCATCAGCAAACTGAAATGTATTTTTCAACATTTTCATGATAAAATATATTTCTGTCTGTGATTAGACGACAAAGCATGTTATGAAGGACCACTTCCACTTGGATGCAAGTACACCAAGAGTAATGTATTAAGTACACGGTGCATACTACATTCAATATACTGAATAGTATACCCCAATAGTATGCAGTACACGCAACATACTCTGATTTTGTAGAACGTACTGACAATTCGGGCACGGCTTGTGGACGTGTGTAAAGCTCTTAGGTGTTAACGTGTGTGTCAGGGGTGTGGTCCAGACATTACTTTGGAGGAAGGTGAAATCAGGAGTAGCTCATCGGGATGAGGAGCACCTGTTCATCACTAACCTCTGCCTATATGGAGAGAGGATCTGGAAGAACGATGATGATGGCCCAAAAACACTGAAAGCTATACATATATATATATAGTTCAATTACACTTGGTTACAAATGAGATGTTTTCTTCTATATCTACAGCTGCTGGCCAGTTCGTTGCTGCTGTTTAGATTTGCCAGGTGAGGTTTACAAATAATAGAGTATTTTTCCATAAGGCACAAGTTGCATTTTTTGGTGTTCGTACAATATTCTGTTGCATTCCACTTAAGGAATGCAACAGCCCTAAGCTGCCCCATTTTGGCCCATGGCGGACAAAAGAATTGACTATACCATATCGTGGAAGGTGCTTGCCAAGAGCAGAGCATATTCTACGAACCCCAAAAAATGCAGCTTGTGCCTCATGGGAAAATACTTTATTATTTGCAAACCCCACTTGGCAAATCTAAACAGCAGCAACGAACTGGCCAGCAGCTGTAGACATATCCTCCATATTTTTGTTTAAATGTACCCTCCTCTATCCCCATCGGACAGTTCAAATGCATCAGTGTTCTAACAGTAGCTTGCTCCACCCCCTCTGCCGATCCGGGGAGGGCTGCAGACTACCACATGCCTCCGCCAATATATGTGGAGTCGCCAGCTGCTTCTTTTCGCCTGACAGTGAGGAGTTTCACCAGGGGGACGTAGCGTGTGGAAGGATCACGCTATTCCCCGCAGTTCCCCCTCCCCCCCGAACAGGCACCCCGACCGACCAGAGGAGGCACTAGTGCAGCAACCAGGACACACACCCACATACAGCTTCCCACCTGCAGATACAGCAAGTTGTGTCTGTAGGGACGCCCGACCAAGCCGGAGGGAACATGGGGAGTCGAACCGACGATCCCTGTGTTGGTAGGCAACAGAATAGACCGCTACACTACCCGGACGTCCCTGAGAGCAATATGTGATGCTTCTGTGATGCACTACAGGCAGGAAATTTGCCTCCAAGCAGGTTATTGATGGCTGGAGAAACCCACAAAAAAAACAAAAACAAAACTGCAGTTTGGTCTTTGTGTCTTCTGTTGATGCTCCAAAATGGAGACAAACTCCAGGTAGAAGCATCAAGGAAGCTTTTAACAGTTTCTGTGTGCATGCAGCCATTTAAAACAGCTGGTGTACCTCAAAACATGCACGCCAGATGCTTCCCGTGCATTTCTACCATGACACCCTGGCTGAGGGGAGTGGCACATGTCAACTGTTTTAAACGGTTGTGCTGCATGTAACGGGCTTCGGGGTTCAACGTGAAAAGGAAAGAATCTCTGTGCTGCGGTTCTCAGAGAAATTGTTTGCAACAGGAAATAGAGGGCCGTCCTGCTCCATTAAAAACCTTCAGGTTCATCCACACATCACCAAAAAGACTGGTGGGTATTGCAAAACACAGCTGCAGACTCATTAGCTATCTAGTGTCTGGCATCTGGACATGGAAACAGAAGTTAAGTAGCAATGTTATGCTATTCAGACATTTATGGGCTTTCATGCTTGGTGTTAAAGTAAGAAAAATGTTGATTTTATGTTTAATCTCTAATAAAGGGAGAATTGGTAATCTTGTGGATATGGCCAGCTGGCTGACAGCTCCACATATCTTCCTGCTCCAGTCTCCACCAGGCCAATTAAGGAAAGAGCCGTTTCCTTTGGTCCAGACCCAGCTCCCCTGAATGCCAGGAGATGGTGAATACCATTCTGTGTAGGAGTAGTGGCTCTAGGAGAAGCATGTGCTCGCTAACTTTGATATTTAAGAGTGTGATGTGACATGTATGTGTGTGTGTGTGTGTGTGTGCGTGCTTGCGCACATTTGTGTGTGTATGTGGTGTAAAAAGAGGGAGTCAGTAAGATGAGACCTCACTGGAAGTGAGATTGACATATGATGGTTAGAGAGCGAGTAAGAGAGAGAGACACCGAAAACAATTGAGAACAAATAGTGTGTATGTTTGTTTGTGAGTGTGGGTACACTCACCATGGTGTACTCTCTTTCCTCCACAATCTTCTTCACCTCATCCATTCTCTCAATGTCCTCATACGCGTCATCGCCACTACCGTACCCAGAGGCCTAGAGACAGACACGCAGATGGAGGGGAGGGTAACTTAAAAACATTGCAAGCCAGCATAATTAATATGATCATAACCCATATTGAGCTGTAGAGTCGAATGTGGTGTTGGGCAACAGGCCAAAATATCTCCCTCCTCTGATAACAGACATCCATTATTTGGTTCCTATGGTTCCACTGAAAACACAGCTAATGTTCAGAAGTCAAAAAATAGCATATTTTGGAAGTGTTCTGTTCAGGATATCAGAGGATGTGAACTCGAATCTGTGGCAACACAAATAATGGATGGAAAGGAAGAGGAAGGCGTGGGGGCACAGAAAAAGACAGGAAAAAAGACAGGAAAAGAGTGGACACAGGAGTAAAGAGGGGGGGGGGATTACAGGAGACAAGAAATAAAGGAGAGGAGATGGTTGTTGAGGAGAGTGTATAAGAAGAGAAGAGGAGGTGGGCGAAAGGACGGGAGTGATGGACAAAAGGCAACAAGTTCATGTAATGCCACATTACACCACTAGATGGAGATGTGACTCCATTAATTCCTAGTTTGTAGTGTAATTGTGTGCACGCGCATGAAGTGCATGCAGTCACATGCATTTGTTTTTATGTGAGCATGTGCATGTTTCTATGCATGTTTCTGTGTGTATTGTGTAAGAGTGATGCATGTTTGGTGTAGATACATTTGTTTGTGTTTCTATTCACGTGTATCATGTATACTGTGATTGTGGTTATGTGCCAGCACCAGCATTTTTCTGTACATGCATGTATGTGTGTGTGCGTGTGTGTGTGTGTGTGTGTGTGTGTGTGTGTGTGTGTGTGTGTGTGTGTGTGTGTGTGTACTTACATAAGGGTCATCCTCCTCACATTGGTCATCTGTGGTCGTGGGATCTGACTTCAACACCAGTTGTTGGATGGAACCCTGGAAAGAGAGAGAGAGAGAAATATGATGATGTTTGAGTGGGATGGAGGAAGACAGGGTTGGAGGAGGGAGGTTGGGGGGGTGAGACGGGTAAGAGAGGAGGAGTGTCAATGTGATGTTTCCTTGGTAACTTCAGCTGATTCATTCTGTCAGATTAAACAAAATGGGAACGCACACATTTCCCACGCGCTTACAACAAACCACAGCTGCCTGTCTCTCTACCAGTCTCTCTCTCTCTCTGGGAGACACACACACACAAACTACTTAAAGATGTAAAGAGAGAGAGAGAGAGATGAGAACATCAAATTCAATTCTGTGAAACTAAATCAAAGTTCGTGTTTAGAATGGGTGGAAGGATAAGAAATGCTCAAGGAAAATTGCCAACATGCAACTTCCAGATCGTACCATTATTAAAAAAAGAAATAACGTTCACATACATCACAAAAGCCAGCAAACCACTCAGAGCCCCAACTAGTGTTGCATGGTATACCGAAATTTAGGTGCTTTTTTGTTAAAAACGGTTCGGTATTAGAATTTCCCAACGTTCGATACTTGCTGTAGGTCAAAAGTGTCTCCAGTGAAAGTGAACGAGGATGAAATGTATAATTTGTCTGAGTCTCCCCTAGGTGGCAGTACTAGCAAGGTAGCCAAGTCGGGCGCGCGTACGGTCTACGGTCAGGGGACATGCGCCGGTTCATTCATCGCCGTTGATAAAGCGTGAGCCTCAGCCTCTATTGAGAGAGAGGACCAATGCCTCTGCCTCAACACGTCTACAACTGAAAACAGCAGCGTGGCATCTTCAGAGTTAAAATAACACCTCCGCGCCCTGTACTGGTTAACAAAACCGGCTGCCGAACTCTACTGGGGGACTACTTTGCCTACAGAGCGGATGCTGATGGTGAACCCACAGACATAACGAAGCCTGTATGCAAACAGTGTCGTGCAAAGGAGGAAACACTTCAAACCTCGCCAAGCACCCCAGTGACAGACACCAAGACCTCTCCGAGGAGTACAAAACACGACAGGTTAGCGAATAAGCTAGCTGGCTAGCTAGCCAGCTGGTAGGATGGTGACGAGCTGCTAAATTATGAGATATGTAGCGCAACAATGTCAGGCCTACTCTGTATCGTATGTAGCCTCAACATATTTTCGAAAACTAGAACTGCCTCTTATGGTCTGAGTGAAATATCACAGTGAAGAATAAAAAATTAAATAAAAAAGATTTTATGCAACACTAAACAAACAAAGCCAAGAATGGAGCGACAGTTGTTCCAGCGAGCGCGCCAAAAAAAACGGCACATATTTCAGTGTGGTACTTTAACGCCCCCCCCCCCCCCCCCCCCAACGTCACGCGCCTGCTAAAGGCATCTTCCACCCATTTATTTATACGGACGGTGAGCCAGAGGGCAGACACCTGTTTTTAATACAACACATCCAACGTCCATGAAACAAGTGGTGCTGCAGGAAAAAGAAAGAAAGATAGATGCAGGTAAAGAGACAGAGAGACAAATGGATGGAATTACACAAATGGGGAGAGAGAAAAAGAGAGAAACCAGAGACAACAAAACCAAAACAAAACAGAGAGAGAGAGGGGGACACGAACAGAGAGACAGGGAGAGAGACAGGGTGGATTCGGGTCGGGGATAACAGCCAAATAGGAGACATCTGGTTGGGCGGTAAACAATTCATCTGACACAAACAAAGAAGAAGCCAAACAACCAGCTCCAATTCATCAGAACGTCATCATCCATAACTGGCTTCATTGTTTCATAACGGCAACGTAATTTACTGAGAAATCGTTTGATCAGTCACAATCTGCAGACCACACACGTGTGTGTGTGTGTGTGTATGTGCAAGTGACATAATACAGCTGTCATGATGACATGTACAATCCAGCAGAACTAATAGCCATGATTCACCGATGAACCAAAACATTATGACCATCTGCCCAATATGCTGTTGGTCCTCCATGTGCTGGACCACCAACCCACCAAAGCATGGACTCTGCAAGACTCCTGAAGCTGTCCTGCAGTATCTGGCACCAAAACTTTTGCAGCAGATCATTCAGGTTCTGTAAGTTGGGAGGTGGAGCCACCATGGATCAGACTAGTAAATCCAAGCACATCCCACAGATGCTCAATGGGATTGAGATCTTGAGAATTTGGAGGCCAGGGCAACACCTTGAACATCTCATCATGTTCCGCAAACCATTCCTGAACAATGTGTGCAGTGTGGCAGGGCGCACTATCGTGGTGAAAGAGGCCACTGCCATCAGGGAATACCTCTGCCATGAAGAGGTCTACCTGGTCTGCAATGATGTTTAGGTTGGTGGCACGTGTCAAATTGATGTCCCCATGAATGGCCGGACCCAGCGTTTCCCATTGCCCACAGCACCGGCTTGTCATCTTCCCACAGTGCATCCCGGTTCCATCACTTCCTCGGGTAAACGGTGCACACGTACACACCCATCCATGTGATCTAAAATAAAACGGGACTCATCGAACCAGGCAACCTTCTTTCACTACTCCGAGGTCCAGTTCCGACGCTCGCTTGCCCATAGTAGGCGCTTTCAACGGTGGACAGGGGTCATCATGGGAACTCTGACCGATCTGCAGCTATGCAGCCCCATATGCAGCAGGGTGCAATGCACTGTTCTGACACATTCCTCCCGTAACCATCATTAAAATTTTCTGTGACTAGTGCAACACAGTAATCTTCTGTTGGTTCAGACCAGACGGGATAGTCCTCGTTGCCCTCGCACATTGATGGGTCTTGGCTGCCCAACACCCTGTCGCCGGTTGTGGTCTGTCCCTCCTTGGACCACTGTCGACAGGTACTCACCACTGCTGACCGGGAGCACCCCCACAAGCCATGCCGTTTCAGAGACGCTCTGATCCAGTCGTCTGACCATAACAATTTGGGCCTTGTCAAAGTCGCTCAGGTCTTTACTCCTGCCCATTTCTCCTGCATCCAACACGTTGACTACGAGAACTGATGGTTCCCTTACCATCTAATCTACCCGGACCTTGACATGCAACCATGTTTATTCAGGTCACCTGTGAGTGGTCATGTTTTGACTCATCAGTGTATGATGCACACACACACACACACACACACAGTACACAGACAAGGATACGACCCGAGTGCTGAAACAAGCTCAGTTTTTGGCAGAGAACTGAGGCGCGTGGGGAAAATCTGACACAACAGTAGCCGTAAACAGCAGTACAACAGATTCAAAACTCTTGAAAACCCACAAGGGAAGAGAGGCGAGGCCAGGGAAGAGCAGAACAAATGAAGTGAGCAGGACAACTGGTTGGAGAATGGTTGCCAAAGCAACAGAAAGCAATGACACAGCTATACCATACCGTGTGTGTGTGTGTGTGTGTGTGTGTGAGTGAGAGAGAAGAGTGTTCACACACACACACACACACACACACACAAACATCCCCACAGACTGAGCCAACAAAATGCTAAGACCACCCTCCCACCGTTTCTTTGAATCTATATAAAAACCTCTGAAACGCAGCAGGGGCTCTGGTCATTAAAACATTTTGGAGTGAAGGAGTTGGTCACTGAGTGCTTTTGTGTGTGGGTGTGTGTGTGTTTTTACAATCAGGTGGAAGTGTGTGAATGTGTGCTTACATCAGCATGTGTAGCTGTGAAAACCGTAATGTGTGCATAAATGTGTGTTTCTGTATTTTCAAAGTGTGTGTGCACACATGCTTTTTGTGTATGTATTTCTGCATGCATGTAGGTGTGTGTGCCTGTGCAGTATGAGTGTGCAGTGTAAGAGTGTGCATGCATGTGTGTGGGGAGCAGCACACGTGTTTCCATTCGGTTATTTTTTACTTCTCTCTGCACACAGCTCATAGTATTACTGTTGCTGCATCGGTGTTGCACACTGTAAATCGTGTTTGGCTGCCACCTATTTTTTACTGATCTTATCAGAGAATGGCTTTCATTGTATGTATGTACAGCGACAATAAATTATCTTCTTGGGGAAAAAAGGGGGCGGCACGGTAGCCCAGGTGTTAGCACTGTTGCCTCACAGCAAGAAGGTCCTGGGTTCGAACCCCAGGCCATCCCAGGTCCTTTCTGTGTGGAGTTGGAACGTTCTCCCCGTGTCTGCATGGGTTTCCTCCGGGTGCTCCGGTTTCCCCCCACCATCATAAAGACATGCATGTTAGGGTTAATACTCCTGCCTGTGCCCCTGAGCAAGGCAATGGAAAAAACTGGAGTTGGTCCCCGGGTGCTGCAGGTGCCCACTGTCGCTAGTGTGTGTATAGAGCAGTGTTTCCCAACCCAGTCCTCAAGGAACCTCTATCCTGCAGATTTTCTTTGCAACCCTGAATAGGTACCCATTTGTAGTTATTCAACTAATGAATTATGTCAGATGTTGCACACCCTGCATAATTAAGTGCTGTGAGATGATTGGTTGAGTAAGTACAAGCAGGGCTACCTATGCAGGGTTACAATGAAAATCTGCAGGATAGGGGTTCCTTGAGGACTGGGTTGGGAAACACTGGTATAGAGGATGGATTAAACGCAGCGAATGAATTTCATAGTATGTATGTACAGTGACAATAAAGTTTCTTATTTTATTTTTAACTTAATTTTTATTATCTACATATAGTGTTTTTGACATTGTTATTTGTTTTCTTTGCACATCGCTTACATTACCATTATTACCTTGATATTCCGTTACTTTTCCCTGTATACAGCATTATGCTTTTTCTTTTCTCTTCATTTAATTTTGTTTTTATACTGCTTATTTGCACAGTCGACGGAGGTGTTGCAACCCTCACTTCACTGCTGTTGCGCAGGTACCATTATGCATGTGACAAATAAATCTTTTGAAGCTTGTTTGCATAAAAAAAAGTATGTGTGTGTGTGTGTGTGTGTGTTACTGCTGCTGTAGAGCATTTCTGTTCTCCCCAGGTGGAGATGGAGGATCTTGTTCAGCCAGACAGCTGCCAGTCTAAACACTGCTAACAGCTGCCTACCACCAGTCACTACTGATCCCCTCTCTCTGAGAGAGAGAGAGAGAGAGAGAGAGAGAGAGAGAGAGAGAGAGAGAGAGAGAGAGAGAAGGGGAGATAAGAGAAAAGGATAGAGGAGGGACAGAAGGAAGAAGTGATGGGGAAGCGAGAGAGAGGGGGGAACAGCAGCGAGGGAGGAAGAAACTGGAAATATGAAAAGGAAATGTGAGAGAAGGGAGGAGGAGGGAGGCATCGGCTGAAACTAAATGAAGAAAATTTGACAGAAAAAAGAGAGGGAGCAGTGAAGGAAAGGAGAAGGGCGGAGTGATAAGTGAGAGAGACCTGGATAGAGAGGGAGAGAGAGGCTGAGAAGGAGAGAGAGTAATGAAGGAGGAGTGGGTGACAAGAGAAAGGGGCAGAGGGACAGAGAAAAACAAGTGATGCAGCAGTCAAGTAGATAGATAGATAGATAGATAGATAGATAGATAGATAGATAGATAGATAGATAGATAGATAGATAGACACAAAAGGAAATAGGACAGTTTGCGGTCTGAAAGAGGGAAGAGAAAATTAAAGGTATGAGAAGAAGATTGATATTTCATCTCTATGGAGGCGGGGGTGTGTGTCAATACTGATTTAAGGACTTGATCCCATTTAACGCTTTCTTTTGTTACATAACCCTGAACCTGACCACATGGCATGGGATGCGTTTTTGGGGGGTGCGAGAGGCATCTTGCTGTTGCTAGGCAGCCACAGAATCAGCTGTCAATCTCTTTTGTGCCAGCATCAGTGAAGTAACGTGAATCAGCTACACATCCAACTTATCAGTGCTTATCAGTGTTGTGAAGGGTCCAGCTGAGAAGGCCCGCCTCTGTGCTCCTCTGATTGGACGGCAGAGGGAGAGCAGCGGTGACGTGACGCATCTTTCAGATCTGAAGTTGGGACATTTTTTGGGCCATCCAGACGGCGTGGTGGTCTATTCCATTGCCTATCAACATGGGGATCGGCAGTTCGAATCCCTGTGTTACCTCCGCCTTGGTCGGGCGTCCCTACAGACACAATTGGCTGTGTCTGTGGGTATGTGTCCTGGTCGCTGCACTAGCGCCTCCTCTGGTCAATCAGGGCACCTGTTCGTGGGGGGGGGACTGGGGGGAATAGCGTGATCCTCCCACGCGCTACATCCCCCTGGTGAAACTCCTCACTGTCAGGTGAAAAGAAGCAGCTGGCGACTCCACATGTATCGGAGGAGGCATGTGGTAGTCTGCAGCCCTCCCCGGGTCGGCAGAGGGGCCGGAGCAACGACCGGGCCGGCTCAGAAGAGTGGGGTAATTGGCCAGATACAATTGGGGGAGAAAAGGGGGGGGGGGGTTGGAACATTTTTCTGCAGGCGCCCCCAGTGTTTCCCCAAAGACGCAGAGGCCCGCCAAAACAACAAAAAGCTCGGGGCGCATAAAACGCTTCACACCCATTGTAAAAAAAATTAGAAAAAGAGAAAGGCGCCTCTCGCTGCCAGAAGGGCTCCGGCATGATCACAGCCGAACAAAGTTTGAAGCGGACAAAGAGAAAAACCGCCCGCCTGCCTCACCGGAGTTTTTCGTCCTTCCCGGTTCAAGACTCCCTCGCCGCTAGCAAAAAGTGGAAGTAACAGGATACCGCCGTCTGGGACTACAGCTCAGCCCAAACACACCAGTGCTTTTCTACACCGAGACACTACTGCCGTTAGACAAAAACTGACAGCACAAAATTTACACAGATTACACAACACATTAAAGCAAAGCAGGTAAATTTAGTGATAAAAAATCATGAGCGTACTAAAAACCAGATCCTCTGTAGTTTCAGCCCACTGGCTGATAAATGACAAGGCGATTACAGATTTCCCTGAAGTGGACCAAAAGGGGCAAATACAGTATATCTCGTGTGATTTAAGTACCACAAAGTTGTTGTTCTTTTTAACCACGATAGGTACGGAAACACAATCCCAGCACCAAAATTACCCCCGTTGCCACCAGGAATTCTCGAGTAAGCAAATAGCAGCTGCCTCCCCGACTCGACTCGTCGTAATTCTTCAAAACTCTCCTCCAATTTCTCTTATAAACTGTTTACGAGGGGAAAATAGCATCCTGGCACCAGCTCTCCGCTGTCTTGGAAACCTCGCGTTTTGTAGCTGGTTCATCGGACACAGTTGCATAACAATAACTATGGAGACATGGCGGGGGGGGGGGGGGGGCACAGTATAACGTAGGCCTGTTTTTTGTTTTGCTGAGGCGCCGCGACCATCGACGGGAGACAAATGTAGGTCAGTGTGTGGTGAGACTCCTCACTCCTCTTCACCGACACATTTCATCATGGCAAGCTGCTTTTCTTCCCATATGTCAGGTCTTTATGGAGGAAGTCCACTCTGCAACCCTGTCCTACAGTCCATATATCTTCTAGCTGTACATTTTCTGATAGACAATTCCTCTTTGTGATATACATTATACTCAGATGACATCATTTACAGTACTTATATAAACTCTCCCATTCATACATAGATAGATAAGATAGATAGATGTGAAATGGAGATGCCTCATGTCCACATTTAACATTATGACGCTGTCTGGTTGGGCTTCCATAGCGCCCCTCTATCTTGTTATGATGGTAAGACAACATAAGCTCACAGTGTTTCTGCATAAGTAGTGTACCTGTTATGTAGGAGAGTATGACCTACTTGCTTACTGTATGGTGCAAGTTATGGGTTGTTTTTTGTTGTTGTTTTTGGATTTCTCCCCTTTTTTCTCCCCAA
Organism: Lampris incognitus; assembly: GCF_029633865.1. Taxonomy (NCBI): domain Eukaryota; kingdom Metazoa; phylum Chordata; class Actinopteri; order Lampriformes; family Lampridae; genus Lampris; species Lampris incognitus. The sequence continues at coordinate 30,167,208 of NC_079229.1, forward strand.
TTGTACTTGGCCAATTACCCCCACTCTTCCAGGCCATCCCGGTCTCTGCTCCACCCACTCTGCTGATCCGGGGAGGGCTGCAGACTACCACATGCCTCCTCCAATACATGTGGAGTCACCAGCCACTTCTTTTCACCTGACAGTGAGGAGTTTCACCAGGGGGGACGTAGCGCGTGGGAGGATCACACTATTCCCCCCAGCCTCCCCCCTCCCCGAACAGACGCCCTGACCGACCAGAGGAGGCGCTAGCACAGCAACCAGGACACATCCACATCCGGCTTCCCGCCCGCAGACATGGCCAATTGTGTCTGAAGGGACGCCCGACCAAGACGGAGATGACACAGGGATTCGAACCGGCGATCCCAATGTTGGTAGGCAATGGAATCGACCACCACGCCATCCGGACGCCTGGTACAAGTTATGTTTGTTAATGGTTCAGCTGCTAACATCAGCGAGTTGGGCAGCTTAGCTTAAATGCATTCTGCAGAGAAGCATGTAAGGCCGCTGATCAACGAGACAACCAGGAAGCGGACGTCACACTCGCATGAATAACGATTTGACCATATAAAGAATAATCTGGTCAAATAACCAATAATCACGCCAACATATCACCATCACAAATATGCTATGGGGCTGTGCAGTCTCTACTTTTAAATTAAGCCACGAGCCAGGAGCTGGTTTTATTGGAGACTGTAACCTCAGTGTTGGGCAATTTTATTTTGTGCTCGCCACTTAAAATTAGAATATTTTCTTAATTCTTTAGGGAAAAGTTCCAACTGTTTTTACAGCTTGATGACATCAGATTCTGCACTCCCCAGTTTCTGGCTTAGAGTTATTTGTCTTCTTAAATATGGACAACATACATACAATACATACTGTATTAACATACTGTGTACTGTATGAAGTACCTCACTGAGGGGTATTACTCTCCATCGGTAAATTTCGAAAGGTAAGGTGCAAAAATCTTTCAGCTCTCAAGAATTTCTCTAAATTTGAACCAATATCTATGAAAACCTCTAACATGACCAGATATATGTGACTTGGTCAACAATATATGGTAAAGCAAGACTGGAGTATGTAAAAATAGCTAGCAAAGAGTATCCAGGAGTACATTGGAAGACAAGGGCATAAACAAATTTACTGAATCACAAAATAAACCCTCCACTAACAGTAGTTGTGTATATAAAACTGGTAATGCAGGGATTTTACACGCTGCTGCATTAACGCCAAGTACTTGAGGATGAGCGCCGCAGCAAAAGGCCTCAAAAAGTGTGAATCCAAATGAAAACTCGGGCTGCTTGTCATTTCCATGAGCACTCTTGGGATATGTCAACAATGATAAGCATGCGTGGTCGTTTCACGTCTCGTACCGGCGGCCATTAATCTGCACACTGTAGCTGTTGTCTTCATGTCTCGGGGGTCCAGCACCGCCCAAAGGCCACATGTTTAGCTCTGCTAGCATCCTGCTCTCTGGTGGGTCAGCCGTCCATCCACAACCTGTTATAATCCTCACTCAAGCCTCTTCAAGGAATGAGGCAAAAACAACCTGTTTGGAGATGTAGCTGTCATACAGGGATTAGTCATTTATTATACGACTGCTGTGCTGCTTCCCTGGAAGCTGCTCCACCCAAAGAGGAATTGCTTGGAAAACGGTTACACTAGTGTAAAAATTACCAATAGATACATCTGTGTGTGTGTGTGTGTGTGTGTCTCCTGAGGGTTTTGGCTCCTGCAAGGCTGTCACTCAACACATAGCCGCTCCATGTCTATTTTCCTGGGTGAGTCAGTGAAGCATCCAAACAGGATCATAAATCACATTTTTCAATACAGACCCCCCCCCCCCCTTCTTCTCTTCGATCGTATCCGGCCAATTACCCCACTCTTCCGAGCCATCCCGGTCACTGCTCCACCCCCTCTGCCGATCCGGGAGGGCTGCAGACTATCACATGCCTCCTCCAATACATGTGGAGTCGCCAGCCACTTCTATATAAATGCAGTCCATTTATTTATTTATTCGATCCACAGATCCCTGTGTTGGTAGGCAACGGAACAGACTGCCGCGCAGACTTTTTTACATAGTGACTGACAATTAATCACTCTCCGGGCATGCCTAAATGAAGTTCACATCTAGCTGTTGATTAATTTCCTTCAGCTGAATAGACAAATCCAAAGTCATGGGCGCACCCAGACACCACACATGATCACATCTCACTACAGCATGGTTCATCCTCCACCAGCATCATCTCTTGCTGCAGAAATCTGCCGAAGGTACGACCCCGCCCCTACTCTGCCTCTGATTGGCTTACCCTGATATTCTCAACCTGACCCTAACCAGTCTCACTCCTGATGCAATCAACCAATCACAAACCAAACCAACCAATGAAGGCAAGGAGTACTTGCCAATCAGAGGCAGAGTAGGGCAGTTCATGACTTCGCCATCCTAGGAAAATAAATAAATAATTCGCTCGCGGGAGTTCGTACCCGCCCAACCCAAGTTACATAGTGCAAGAACAGTCGTTCGGGACGCGGAGTGGGAATGAAAGAGGCGCCACTCTCCCCATTACAGGTCAGTGTATAATCAAAATGATTCTGAAGCTGTTATTTTAAGGTAACAAAGTTACATAATGTTGCTTTAACACATGTAAACCTTTTGGCTCACTACTGGGTCTAATTAAAGAACAAAAACATTGCAAATAACCCCAAACCTCACCGTTGCTCTCTTGTGGTCAACATTATGACCGCGGGCCGGACGTGCCGTGACCGCAAGTTGGATATACACACACACACACACACAAATATAATCTGATCCTGACTCACCACAAACCTCTCGAGGCCGGTACCCCCGGCGTTCCCCACAAAGATCCCAGAGCTGGCCTCAAAGGTGAGGGGCTGGGCGCTCCTTGTAAAAGCAACGCGGTGGTATTCCTCACAGTCCATGTAGAGACGCACCTGACGGAGAGAGGAAGGTCGAGGCTGTGTCTTTTGACTTGACTGGAAATCATTCGAACATTCGCCTAAAGCCCCATTTTACTTGGGAAACAGTGAAAATAGCCGGTGTTGAAAATGTTCCCTTGTTCGGTTGTGTGACAAGTGTGCTTTGGGTTTAAAAAAACACCAAGGTCTTGACAGCTCTCTAAATGTAGGGACACTATGAATGTCTAAATCCCCTTTAACAATGCTGCACTGTGTTACTTGCATCTTTTTGGTCAAATGCCTTTGTACGAATATTAATTTCCTTGTAATAAATGAATGAATGAACACTATTTTCATGTAGCATGACTACATAACTACCATACAGGATTACATGTCACATGCTAACAGCAATGCACAAAAAAACCTCTCAAAAAAAGACTTCCGGATTGTTTTAGCATCCGTGTGATTGATAAATAACTGAGGAGAAATAAATAAAGAAGTCATTGTCAGACAAACACCATAAGTTGCGGGGAAAAATAACAAGTACAACATCGACTGAATCTAGCTTGCAGTTGGGTGTGTTGTTGGTACCTCGGCCCCCTGTACGCTCAGGGTGAACCTCGCCCATCTCCCCGTCATGTCGCCCATCTTGAAGGAAGCGGCCTCCTTGGTTCCACTCCGGCTTCCCGGATCGGTGTAGTACAGAACCACCCGCTGAGTTCCGTCCTCCACCGCGGACAGCGCCACCCCCAGGTGGACGATCTTAAAGAGAGGGTCAAGGGACTTGGCTTTAGGAAAATAAGTTGCCTTAATCGTCTTTTACATAAGGTGGCAAAGATAACAAAGTCTGCAACTGCATGACCAGCTGACCTAGCAAAGCTCATTTCAACTACATCTGTTTTATGTGCTAGCAATTTGCGACGGAGTAATAGCAAGCAAAGCTAGCATGCAAAGCTAGCATGCAGGAGTCTGAAAGCAATGTGCATTTCCACTTGTATGTTCTGTGACGGAAGAAAATCGCCTCACTTTCTGGTAAGCATCTGTGATGGCGAACAGCACGCCGCCAAGTCGCGTGGTGGGTTTGGCGGTGACCGTGACGGCAAAGTCCCGATAGAACGGATCAGGGATGAAAGACTTGGTCAGACGGCCCACGTTGGTGTCGGGTCCGAAGCTGTAGGCCGGGTAGCCCTCGAAGCCTGTGACAAAAGAGACGGAGGGAGGGAGGGGAACGCCGATCAACTCTGTCAGGTCCAAGTCCCCCTGGGAGTCGCGGTCTGGGGAAAACAAACACGGAGGAGAAAACAGAGTTAGCCGTGTGAGGGAAGAGGTTGCCTCCTGTGAAATGTGTGTAGATGTTGCACAACTGAGATTACGCTCTTCAAAATCTCGCCATTGGACTAGAATTCAGAAAACCTGCTGCGTGGGACCAAAAAAAAAAAAAAAAAAAAAAACGTAAACATTGTCATATGGTGACAGACAGCTTTAAAATGTTAAAGCTTTGAACTTTGCCAGTAATGCTAGAAGAAACTCCCATCATGCATCTGATACCTGCAGTATCAGTACCACAACGTCATCATTCTCATATGGAAAAAAAAAAAGTAGAACTGAATATCCATGACTTACATAACCGGTACTCAGATCACTCCGCACCGTCTGGTGTCTTAACGGAAAACAAAAATCCAGTTTTTCCAAATTATAAAAAGGAAATAAAGAAAAAAGAAAAACAAATGAACTATAAACCCTGAGTTTGGACTATCTTGTGATTTCCATTACCTTTTTCCACCGCTCAGTATTTTGGAATACGTTATTGCTAAGCCAGTCGAGCCACATCACAGGCCCCCTTTCCAACACATCGTTCCTTTATGAGCCCACTGGATCCTAACAAGACCCCCGCCCCCACCCCCCAACACCACCGCCACAAACCATCCATATCGATTTCATCAGGACTGTTGCTTTCTGACAGGTGTGTCGGAAACGCCTCGTGAAGTTTGTCCTGAGGATACGAGCAGGAAAGGTATCGTCTGACGCTGCCCACCCGAGTCATCTTGCCCTCAGTACCCCACCGATTTACCAATACTGTACAACACTATTTCTGAATAAATCTTTATGCATTCCCTCTCTCTCTCTCTCTCTCTCTCTCTCTCTCTCACACACACACAAACACAAACACACACTGTATGCATGATAATGCACATGCACAAACCCGTAGACTGCACACTTTCAAGCATGCCAAAATGCACGCGCACAAATTATGCACACACTTCTTTTCGCACACAAAAAAAACACACAGACACACTTCCTCCTCCACCTGGTTCTTGTTAGTGGGGAGACCTACAGAACAATCGTCTGTTCTGTGAGATTACAGTGTATTGTGGGGCAGCGGGGGATAGGACCTGGTCATCTGGAAGGCATTAGGCTGCACTAATACACACGCGCTGCGCAGTGGCAGCTCCTGTAAATTACAGTTACTGTGCGGTGTTCGGGAGCGTGTGTGTGTGTGTGTGTGTGCGCGCGTGAGAAGGTGTGTGCTTGTGTTGAAGAGGAAAGTGATAGAAAGAGACAAAGGATGGTTGGAAGAGAAGCAGGGAGTGGGTGAGGGAGGGTGTGTGGCCTGTCTAAATGCTTTACAGCCTGCGTGCAGTTAATAACTGAGTTGGCCTCTCAAGCGAATGTGTGTATGCATACCTGTGTGTGCTTAAAGGTGTGTAGATGTGTGCACGTGTGCAGCTAGCCTGCACAGCAAGGTTCCCCATAGGGACAAAGACGCCCCGTCCCCTCTTTTGTATGTTAACTGGACTGATTTCTCTTAAATAGAACAAACAATCAATTGCTGCCCATTATGTTGCTGGATACACGTCCTGGTCGCTGCACCAGCGCCTCCTCTGGTCGGTCAGGGCGCCTGTTCAGGGGGAAGGGGACACTGGGGGGAATAGCATGATCCTCCCATGTGCTACGTCCCCCTGGTGAAACTCCTCACTGTCAGGTGAAAAGAAGCGGCTGGCGACTCCACATGTATCGGAGGAGGCATGTGGTAGTCTGCAGCCCTCCCCGGATCGGCAGAGGGGGTGGAGCAGCGACCGGGACAGCTCGTAAAATAGGGTGATTGGCCAAGTACAATTGGGGAGAAAAGGGGGGGGGGGCGAATAGATTAGATTGCCGTTTTTGCTTTGCACAGATAGAAGCAGTCTACTTTCAAGCCATTCAGCTTTGGAGTACACAACCTGGGTCTTGGCTCCTTGCGGTGCGCGTGGGTCATGGACCTCCTCACAGACCGACCACAGCAAGTCAGGATTGGTAAACACACCTCCCCCACCCACATCCTAAGCACAGGAACCCCACAGGGCTGTGTGCTGAGCGCTATGCTCTTCACACTCTTCACCTCCAACTCCATAATTAAATCCGTGGATGACACCACAATAGTTGAGCAGATTTCAGACAATGAGGAGACGCCTAGAGGCTTGAGGTGGGACAACAACCTGGTCCTGAACACCTTGAAGACACAGGAGATGGTCGTTGACTACAGGAGACCAAAGGAGAGAGAGTCCACCCCCACATACATAGAGAAGCAGTGGAAAGTGTAGAAAACCTCAAGTTCCTTGAAGTGACTGTCAAAACAGCTGACATGGACCTCCAAACCTTCACACCTGACCAAAGAGGCCCAACAAAGACTCTTCTAAGACTCTTCTTCCTCAGGGAGCTGAAACAGGCCAAGCTCCCACACAAACTGCTGCTAAATCTCTACAGGAGCACCAGTGAGAGCATCCTGACTATCGGGGACACCACACACCCCGGCCGCTCCCTGTTTGAACCGCTGCCGTCCGGCAAATGGTTCAGGACAGTAAGATCCCGCACCAACTGACTGAGGAACAGCTTCTTCCTCAGACCTGTGACCTGCATCACACCCCTCCCTGCCCAACCGCACAACAGAATACAGGTACTGTGAGCGCACACAAACATACACATTCATCAGAATCAGAATACTTTATTTATCCCGGAGGGGAAATTGAGTATCAATTAAGGACACACACACACACACACACACACACACACACACACACACACACACACACACACACACTGCTACCATGGACACAATTCATAACCTATGTACCTTCATAAATGTGTAAATTTAATCTAACTAGCAACTTCTTTTTTTTTTTTTAAGGACTTGCAGAAGGGTGTCTGGGTAGCATGGCAGTCTATTCCGTTTCCTACCAACACAGGGATCGCCGGTTCAAATCCCTGTGTTACCTCCGGCTTGGTCAGGCGTCCTTACAGGCACCCCACAGCAGGTCACTGCACTAGCGCCTCCTCTGATCAGGCAGGGTGCCTGTTCGGGGGGGGGGGGGATAGAGTGATCCTCCCACATGCTACGTCCCCCTGGCGAAACGGCTCGGAAAATAGGGTAATTGGCCAAGTACAATTGGGGAGAAAAAGAGGGGGAAAGCCAGAAAAAAGTACTTTTTTTCAAACAGTAGGCCGTTTTCCTCTCTTCTACTCTGTCTCGTATGCTTCACAGCCGCACTTGCGTGCCCTTTCTTTCATTTCCATGAAATACCTCATAAAACTCTATCAACAGTAAGACCTGAGTCACATATAGTCACATACTACAATCTGTTTTGACCTTTTTTAAGATTTCCGTGGTATCACACGGTGAGGTCTACCACATCATGGTAGCCAGCACATACAATGCCAGGAAAGTTGACAAAGTACTCTCAACAGACTTTCAAATACTTCCAGGGTATTGTGTAATTCTTCTGAAACATACTCTCCTCATTCTTGATACTCAACCCAAGTTAAAAATAGCAAAGCATTTCCAACACAGTATGAATGATGGCTTCTCCTTTCTCTTCTTCTGCGTATGTGATGGTGTGAGTCTTCCCTGTGTGCATGTGCAGTCTGTCTTCCTCCCAGGTCTCCATCGTGACGGCGGTCGACACCCGGACACTGCTTGGCATCCTCCTCATCACTTTTTTCCTTTTATACATCTTATAAATCCATATAATCTTGTTATCCTGTTTCAGTGTTGTATCCTTCTCTCACCCAGATGTGTGACTGATGGATTTTCTAGTCTCTTCTCCCGTGTGTGTGAATGGTGTGATGTGAGTCTCCCCTGTGTGCATGTGTAGTCTGTCCTCCCGTCAAGTCTCCGTGCTGATGGTGGTGGTCACGTGGCTCAGGTCCTGGGTTGTTCCAGTGGAGTCTGGACACTGTTTGGCATCCTCCTCATCCTATTCTTCATACATCTTTTAAGTCCATTATAATTCTGTCATCCTCTTTCAATGCTGTATTGTGTAAACACAACATCCATCGCACATCTGTGCGTCTTCAGCGAGAGATCCCTCCTCTGTTGCTCTGTCTGAGGTTTCCTCCTAATTTTTCTCCCTGTTACCAAGTTTTTTTTCCCATTTTCCCCCCCATATGTCTCCCAAAACGTATGCCGCCAATCACCCCACTCTTCCGAGCCATCCCGGTCGCTGCTCCACCCCCTCTGCCGATCCGGGGAGGGCTGCAGACTACCACATAACTCCTCCCATGCATGTGGAGTCGCCAGCCGCTACTTTTCACCTGACAGTGAGGAGTTTCACTAGGGGGATGTAGCACATGGAAGGATCATGTTATCCCCCCCCAGTTCCCCCTCCTCCCTGAACAGGTGCCCCGACCGACCAGAGGAGGCGCTTGTGCGACGACCAGGACACATACACACATCCAGCTTCCCACCCACAGACATTGGCAATTGTGTCTGCAGGGACGCCCGACCAAGCCGGAGGTAACACGGGGCTTCGAACCACCCTTACCAGTGTTGGTAGGCAACGGAATAGACCGCCATGCCGCCCAGACACCCTGTCAAAGGGTTTTTTTTTAGGGCGTCGTTCCTTATCCAATGTGAGGGTCTAAGGACAGGACGTTGCGTTGCTGTAAAGCCCCCTGAGGCAAATTTGTAATTTGTGATATTAGGCTATACAATAAAACTGACTAGTTGACCCATTTCTGTTTTCAGAGGAAGCTGGTGTGGCTGTCTGGCTCTCCTGCCTCGCTTCAAGTCGGGGTGGTCAGATTTTCTTTCTATCTGGTCGATGACGTCAGAATGAAAATTCAGCCTAAGTGTGTTTGCTGTGTGTGTCAGCCAGCCTTCCCACGGCTCAGCCTGTCACCTCTCCCCCTCTGTTTGAGGGAGAGGAGTCATACGAGAAGTCCTGCAAGAGCAGATGTTCCTCCACCAGGGCCAGTGGCTGAACAGCTGGACTGAGAAGAGAATGCTCTCCTCGGACCTACGCAAGTTCCCATGATGCAGCCCATCACAACACAGTGGGACGGACAAAAAAAGCCCGGCTTCGCCAAAACGGAATTTCGGAAACCGGGTTGAGTTTGTCTGGATTGCATTTTTTTGTGCACCACCAGACGGCCATCTCGGTAGACATGACAACAGACGACTGCGGTTAAAACAACAATTGCTTGTAATCACAGCTATGTTTACAACAATTGGCTATATCGGTGGGAGGCATTCATCACAGCAATACTGGGAATACTGAAAGAAGCCTGGGGAAAAATGAAAACCCTTCCAGGACAGGAATTAAGACGACCTCAGCAGTGAGATGTCTTTTGGGTGACCCAGCTCATGATATGACATCACAAGCTAATCTGCTTTGGCTCAGCCCAAGCACCACCTGCACTGGAAATAGAGCAGCAAAAGAAGAAAGAAAAAAAAATGGCCGGAGAAACAGAACACGTTCTGTAGTCAGTCTGCAGTAATAACGCCAAGCTGCTTCAAAAGGAAATGTAGGTTACGAGATCTCCAAGTCATCGAGCCTGGTGTTCGTACTACCAAAGTAAACTTCCTTTCCTTGAAAGAGGAACATTTTGGTCTGTGCTTTAAGGTATGGTTGGAAGTATATAATATAGTTCACAGGGCGTCCGGGGTAGTGTGGCGGTCTGTTCCGTTACCTACCAACACGGGGATCGCCGGTTCGAATCCCAGTGTTACCTCCGGTTTGGTCGGGCATCCCTACAGACACAATTGGCCGTGTCTGCGGGTCCCGGTTGCTGCAACTAGCACCTCCTCTGGTCGGTCAGGGCGCCTGTTCGTGGGGGAGGGGGAACTGGGGGGAATAGCGTGATCCTCCCATGTGCTACGTCCTCCCTGGTGAAACTCCTCACTGTCAGGTGAAAAGCAGCGGCTGGTGTTGGAGGAGGCATGTGGCAGTCTGCAGCCCTCCCTGGATCGGCAGAGGGGGGTGGAGCAGTGACCGGGATGGCTCGGAAGAGTGGGGTAATATACCCCTTTTCTGTTAGTAAACATAGTGACTTTTTTGTGGGCGGAGCTTAGCTGGAGGCAAAACATTCCCCTCAGACACTTTCAAGGGAAACTGTTAGCCAGCTAGCGGCCGGCTAGCAAGTTTTATCCGCTTGTATATTTACAATGGACGAAGAAACGCGTATTTCTGAATATGTACAGTTGCTTTCTCCCCGGGACCATGAGTCTTGAAAAAGTTAACATCAACCAGCAGGACCAGACTGGCCGACCCATACACGCTCACTCAATGGATGGACGATTTGACAGGATTACCTACCGCGGAGTGGCCGGACATTTACACCTGCCTGATAGAGAAACCAAACACAGTGACTTTTTTGTGGGCGGAGCTTAGCTGGAGGCAAAACGCAATCATTACGTAGGCTCTAAAAGGGTCTATTGGCCGGATACAATTGGGAAGAAAAAAAAAAAGGGGGGGGGTTAAAAAAAAGTTCATCAGGAAGTAAGTTTCTTACTGAGAATTGCTCTCTAATTGATAACGGTGAATTGCCTAATTAATTAGAGTTTAAATCATATTGTGTTTGATGACGTTAGCATTTATCAGCATGCAGATCCCAACGGGACAGCTAGGCGTATCATAACCTTCGAGGTGGGTGCAGACAGCTGCATCCAAATGGACACAAGAGTCAGAATTTCTCCATGAAAAGAACGATTTGTTTTTTTAAATGGACAAGCCTGGAGTTACACATTAATTCCTCAAGGCAGGCATCCCCACACATCCAAACTGAACTATCAGCACAACCAGAACTGGGAGTTAACACACTATCTTGCATGCTGGGACCGTATTACTGAACACTTATTCGATTAAAAATACTAACAACTGAGCCGAGTCCCCCTGATCTGCAGGCCCAAAGGGCTGCAGGGGAAACAGTCTTGGTTAATGTCGTAATGGAAGATCGGATTAGGTTAGTGCGTGCGTGTGTGTGTGTGTGTGTGATGATGATCATGGAATCTAGCTACATATGGTGCTAATTAGACTTACGGGTGAGTGGCATCATCATCATCACCAGGAATGAAGGAAGTGTGTGTACATGTGGTGTGTACATGTGTGTATGCATGTGTGTGTATGTCTATGGAGGATGTAATATGCGTGTATGGATACCTACAGTTCACTGTGTGTGATTTGTGTCTGTCTGTGTGCGTGTGTGTGTGTGTTTGCATCTGAGTGTGTGCTTGTGCATGTGTTTTTGTGTCAGTGTGTACATATCAGTGTCAGTGTATATGTGTGTGTGTGTTCTGCTGTCATATTTTCTGTTTACAGGGCATCTCAATACGTGTGTGCCTGTTCTCTCTCATATGAAATCGGTCAAGCCAAACATTGCTCCCCAGATAGGTCATACTCTAAACAGGACATGGTGGTGTTGTTTTAAGGGGTGCGTTTCTTTGTGCGACTGGCTGCCCAATACTAAATCAGGTTCAGATACCCTTTCAGGTACAGCAGAAAACCTGATCCCTTACAGACTACATCCTCTGCACACAACAGACTGAATGATGGACAATTTTCAAAGTTGAATGTGTAACTTTCTTCATTGCAGCTCTGCAGCAGGAGTATATTTATATGAATACTTAGTACATTCAGTTTATCCCAACTTTTGATCCTTCAGTGGGTGCACCGCAATTCAACAGAGGGCGCCATAATGCAGGCACCGGCCTTTTACTGCAAAACTCACTGCATGGGACCGGCTGGTCCTCTGAGAGAATTTAACGGTCAGACTGGGTGACCCTTGTTTTTCCCCATCTGTAATGGCAGCAGTGGACAGACTGCATAATCTGTTCCATCAGCAACAGACCTGGCAAACCACTTGACTCACCATTACGCTTTACGATGTGTGACCCGCTGTAAAGACTGATTATTAAATGATTAAACGGTCTCTTTCACAAGCTCTTGCAACACACTCGTTCATATTAGCAGAGGCTCACACACACACACGAGTAACCGTCTTATAGTGTTTAAATAACTGCTAATGATATCACTGCAAGCCTGAAGGTTGGGTTTACACACAAAGTCCTACACAGTTACAGACAGGGCAGGTCCTCAGGTCTGCACGGTCTAGTCTGCTAAGTGTTATTAGTCTGGATGAAAAGAGGGAGAAAACCAAGATACGACATTCCAGCGTTTATTAATGAGATGCTCATTAATATTTTTTAGGCTGTGCCGATATTAGAGAGCACGCTGGGAGAGTTTATGAGCGCCCTATTGCTCATTTATGAACCAGTGTTAGCAGCTCTAAGTGTTGCTGGCGAAGGTCATAAATACTCGCTGAGCTGATCGGTGTATTCATTAGCACCTTGTTAGGCGGTGCTGGACGGCTTGGCAAACACACCAGGAGGATAATCTCTGCACCTCACTTCACTTTGAAGGTGTTTTCACTGAACCTTCGAATGCAGGCCTTGGTGAAGCACAGACACACACTGAATTAACTATAAGTCAACATGCATTTAACACACACACACACACACACACACACATACACATACATGTGCGCACACACACACGCAGACACACACACATGCACACACACGCGCATGCACGTGCACACACACATGCACGCACACATACACATGCACACACATCACACACACTGCAGCAGTTCACTGTAAACACCCTTCAGTGCACGCCAGCCTTCCTGCAGCCTGAAGCATCACAGGCAGGTGCAGTAACATGGATGATGTGGTGACTCCTACCTGGACTGGAACACGTGTTATGTTGGACAACGCTTGTCTGCTGAGGCCAAGCTTTTAGGAATCCCTCTCAGTCAGAGGGAAGCCGGATGCAACTCAGAGCAAAGCCAACGTGATCAGCTGGCAAGACCTGTGTGGCTGGCGAGGGTCAGAACTCTAGCTGGCTGAACAAAGAGACTGCAGCGGGAGACGATAGAGGGATGGAGAGAAATAAAGAGAGAGGGAAAGCAAAATCGGGGGGAGGGAAAGTGCAAAAGAGGAAAAGAGAGAAAAAAGGAGTAGAGAAAACGAGAGGACAGACGATAATTGCAGGTTGGGGGTCATAATAAGGTGGTGATGATGGAGGTGGCCTTTGGGCAGGTTTCAGCGGTGCCGGCCAAAAGCATTCGGCGGTGTCAGTCAGTCGCTCAGCCAGCCAGTTAATCAGTCAGCACGCCAGTCCCTCGTGACCCGCCGCGCTTTATGAAGGCCTTACAGGCTGGAATCTAATCAAAACTCCCATCATATAAAAGTCTACGCCAGCACACACTTCCACAGGCACACACACACACACACCCCGTTAGTTCGAGTACGGCACGATGTCAAACAATGACAGGATGATGTAATGGATGGATCATAAAGTCAATCTAAACACTGTTATACACTAATCGCTCTGTGGCTTTGGTCACACCGCATGTTAGAGTCACACTTCTCTCCCTCCTCGGCTCCGCTACGCTGGGGGAAAGGCACCCCGTCCGCACACGACTGACATAAAGACCCTGACATGAATCTCCAGTTTACTGCCGACACGGGCTAAAAATGCTATAACTTTATACTCGCTCCCCCGCGGGCTGATGTTAGATGACAGCACGCTCCTTATCAAGGCTGTGTGAGCTTAAAAAAGGGGGGAATGTTAACAAATAGTGAAGCGTTGCTTTACATTAGCGCAGGCTAATGACCGCAGGCTGATGTGGAGAACCTCAAGACGTCTGTTGATCTCTATGGTGGTCACCGAGCTCAAGTAAATCCACCTGGTACCCATTTGAATAGGCTATTCCCTTCACTTCTCTGGTTTCCTTCCAGCTTGGCCGGGTCTTCAGACTGTTTCAGGTGGAGCTCCGAACAAAAGCGTGGACCCCATTTAGAGGCACATGGCGTTTGATTGACAAGTCAGGGCTCGATGAGGAGAGCAGAGTGTGTAAATCAAGAATATTGGGTTTAGCTGAAGGGGCCATATATCCTGCGCACGTGTGTGTGTGTGTGTGTGTGTGTGTGTGTGTGTGTGTGTGTGTGTGTGTGTGTGTGTGTGTGTGTGCATCCAGGTGACCCCGTTGGACTCCCAGCTTGCATAAAGCCTCGTCTGTTAGCGCCGGGCTAAAGCCTTGAGTCAACATAGCCATTAGCTAACGAGAGGGGCGCTAACTGCTAACACAAGGATTCAAAGCTCAGAGCTCAGGGATGAAGGGGACTGGTTCAGAGTAATCCTGAGAAACGAAGTCACTCCCCCCCCCCCCCCCACTTGTACCAGATTTGTGTCGGTGGATATTACGGATATACACACAGTAAAGGTTGTCATCTACACATATCCTGCGAGGAAATAGGCCTAAAGCATTTCCTTGGACCTCGGAGAGTTTTAATTCCTGGTTCAAAACGCTGGCGGGACAGTAAAGAAACCCCCCCCCCCCCAACCGGTTCCACGGCATACTGAAGCGGGTGCTGCTTACCTACAGCACACACAGCGTCCAAATATTTATCCTGTGATGGATGTGGGAGATTTTAGTTCTGCAAAAGCAGAAAAACCAAACATCCAGCTCTCAAGGAAACACTGACTTGTTTTTAAGCTTCCAAGACACTTTTTGGGGGGGGGGGTGTATTCCCCCCCCCATTTTTCTCCTCAATTGTACCCGGCCAATTACTCCCACTCGTCCAAGCCATCCTGGTCACTGCTACCCCCCAGACTACCACATGCCTCCTTCGATACATGTGGAGTCGCCAGCCGCTTCTTTTCACCTGACAGTGAGGAGTTTCCCCAGGGGGACATAGTGCGTGTGGGGAGGATCACACCGTTCCCCCCAGTTCTCCTTCCCCCCCGAACAGGCGCCCCGACCGACCAGAGGAGGCGCTAGTGCAGCGACCAAGACACATACCCACATCCGGCTTCCCACCTGCACACACGGCCAATTGTGTCTGAAGGGACACCTGACCAAGCCGGAGGTAACACGGGGACCCGAACCGGCGACCCCCGGGTTGGTAGGCAACGGAATAGACCGCCACACTACTCAGACAAGAGTACATGTATTTTATGCAGGTTTCATACTGGGAAGTGATGATAAAGAGGCCTGGCAATGCTCTCGCAGGAACGTGATGCTCATGTAGTGTCTATCCAAGGACGGTAACAGTCATGTGCACTGGGGACCACTCTTGTGGCAAGAGCAAATCCAATTCCTAACAACGCTTCAGAACAAGCCAACTACTACGTGCGCTCGGTTCGATCCGATGATTCAGAGCGGTTTATCAAAAGCAGACAGTTTGCGGTCGATTGCATCAATCCGCTGATGTCAGTGGGAGATAAACAACAATATGGGGCTGCAAGTGCTCCAGCATCTGAGCCACACGCAGCCTCAAAAAAATCTTCCGGGGTGTTGGTTCTCAATTTCAAGTAATCCCCAAAACGTGGTTAGCATCATGAAACTAAACAACAAATTCCACTCCACATTTTTTTTTTTTTTTTTTAGCCAGAAAATCTACCTTGACGAATCTGGACTTGCGTTTCCGACTGCACCTCGAAGCAAGTGAGTTATGACCTTCATAAACAGGTCATGGCATTATTGACAAGAGACGTTACTTATAAACGGTTTCCAAACCAATTTCTTTTTCTTTTTTTTTCACAAAGCAAATAAAATACTATGTTCATTACTGATAAAACAAACGCACATGGTCATGCAAAGCAATACTACCGTTATTGAGCCCAAGCAAGTGAGGATTTGGTGAATTTGCATGTTAGCCTAATCAGAAACTTGCAGGGGGCTGAACACCGACTCATAATTTATTCATTTTCATTCTCGAAACCCGCTGAACACACTTCAACATTGAAACCCGGCGATCAACATTTTTCACAACCTCGTTCCCCAGCGAGTCGCTTCACCAACAACAGGAACAGATCAGATAGAAGAGACTAACGACACTAGAAGGTCAACGGTCACATTTTACTCAAGCCGTGACCTCCGTTGGTCAGAGTCCATTACACACGACTCCGGCTAATCCCTTAAACAAACCTTGAAAGAAAACAAAACCCGCCTCTTCTACCATCAAGCCTCGACTGGGCTTTGACTTCAAACGCCGGGCCGGGGGGGGTCGTCCTCATAAAGTAGGAGGACAATGTTCCACAGTAAAGTCACCATGAGCCATCCCTGCACACTAATATGGCCATGTAATGGGACTCCAACACAACACAACACAACCAATTAGGCCGTAAAACGCAGAGAGCTTTTACAGCCATTTAATTTTCAACTCCTTACGAGATGAACCAGATGGTTTATGGAAACCTGAATAAGATGTTTCAAGACGTTCCCATCATTTGCGCTGGAACACGACCAATAGCATTAACACAGCTGATTTAATTCATATTTGGAAGACTCTCTCTCTCTCTCTCTCTCTCTCTCTCTCTCTCAGCTTTCAATTGGCTCTATTTGACCGGGCTTATGGGGCCAATTGCTGCATGCTGTATGCTTCAAATCCATCATTCAACCAACTCTAAGAGGCCATCAGTCTGTGCCAGAAGCGGCACCAGCAAAAGAGGCCACAGGAGAGTTTGGGGGGTATTTCGTGCCTCACAATTTATGAGTTTGTGACATTTTGTGAACTTCTGAAATGAGAGAAACGTAGTAAAATTAATAGCTGTAGTTGTGCAACAGTCATCAGTCATGACAGAGATCTGCTTCTGCTGCGTCACATAACATTCATCAGCGCTGCTGATGACTAGGTGCTCCCTGCATCATTCCCCATCGGTGGCCTATAAAAACAGATCGGGTCTGATGTAGAGCACAGCTGCTGAAAGTATGAAATACATGTATGCCATTCCTTACTAGTGTTAACATGTGTGAGGAAAAAGATAGAGAAGGACAGAACAGAAGACGGATGGAAAGATACATACATACGTTGTCATTACTGACTAGTGTGTGTGTGTGCGAGAAACAAATGAGAATGAAAAGAGAACAAAAGACAAACAAACGTGTACATACACAGATGCATATGTACAGATACATATGTTCTTCCGCTCCCAGTGTGGGAAGATGGCGTTGCGAACACATATTTGCAGCGGCCTCACCTAGTACCAGTGTGGGAAGATGGCGGCGCGAACTTAACGTTTGTGGCGGCCTCACCCAGTACCGTCCATGCAGTGTCTTTGTCCATGTCTTAGTTTGTTTTGTCTTCATTTAATGGCTGGGAGAGCTGACGCTGGATCGGCTGGGAGAGCTTGGTCTGCTGTGTACCGTGGGCCTGGGGACCGCAGCCCTGCCAGGTGCTCTGCCCGAAGAGGAAATGCCGAGGGCTGTCTGAGGACACAGAAGCGGGGCAGGCTAAGCTAGCTGCTAGCCCATGCAGACTGGCAATTCCAATAACACCGAGGGCGGTCTGGCGGCGGCCTCGCCTGAGGTTGACTCCGTTTTTGGTGTCGTCGTGTGGAGTGCGGGGGGGCGTGTCGGGGGTGTCTGGCTGGGAGAGCTGGCGTTGGATCGGCTGAAGGAGCCTGGTCTTCTGCGTCCAGTGGGCCCAGGGACCACGGCCCTGCCTGGAGCTGTGTCCGAAGCAGAAACACCGAGGGTGGTCTGACAGGACGCGGAAGCTGGGCAGGCTAAGCTAACTGCTAGCCCATGCAGACCGGCAATTCTGACAGTCATCCTGGCTGGCGTTCGCGCTCTTGGACAGTGAAAAAAAATTGTTTTTGTTTATTTTTAATATGTTGGATATATGTGTTTTTGTAGTTTTTTTTTTTGTAGTTTGGATATATGTGTTCTTGTAGGTTTTGGATATCTGTTTCTGTCTTTGTGTTGCACTGCTGTGGGCCGGGGGGAAACGATATTTCATATGTACTTACGTGCATGCACACATGATCAGACAAGAGGAGAGATCCCCTCTGTGTTAATTTACCACCATCAACAATAAAACAACCAAACACATTCATTAGTCTACTCGCAGGAACCAAGTTTTCCATGACACCACAGTCAGGACTCAGTTCACATGGTGACTGCCCTGTGCAGTCTCCGCGTCAACACGGACTCGACCAATCTCCAGTCCCGATGTCCTTAATTAACCCCACCGCGTGCTGCAGCCCATGGCACCGCCGAGCGGAGTGGCTACATCAGCATTGTGCTGGGCTATGTTTACACAGGCAAAGCCGGTATTTTCCACAGAGGGGTGGAAAAAGAAAACAGAAAAAAAGGCAATTAACTAATTAGAAAGGAGGGAAGTGACTGGTGAACGCTAAAACGTTTCCAGGGAGTTTCCACAGTAGCAGAGGAGATGGTAAGCCTTTCTGCAGACAGGAAATGATAAGACCGGTTAAATAGCTTTGGTCGCAGTCTGCACCAAAGACCCCGCACCTTCAAACGGTCATGTTTTCGCCCACTTGGCGAGCAAACGGTAGACTGAACCTTGTAAGCCTCAAATAAACAAATACAATTCACCAAAAAAAATTGACATCTATGAGATTTTGTGAGCGTTTTCTTTTTCCCGTGACAGCTGCGCTATGCCTACCTCACCTGCCCGAGGTGTGCTTGTGTCTAAAGTGACACAACGCTGGAAAAAGGACAAAAGTTTCCTTTCCCAAAGAGCCCCCCCCCCCCCCCCCGTGTCCTTCATTCCCTCGTCTGCCAGCACGATACACGGCGGTTCGTTTGAAGATAACCATCTTGGATCGGCCAAAGCGTAATGATTCTGCAAATGGAGTAAATTGAACCGACTTCCTAACTCTGTTCCACTTGATTTAATTTGCCTGATGCAACATCAGACCTGAAAACGTCACACGGGTGAAGCCGGATCAGCCACGCCTCCGCTGAAACCTAATTCGGCAACAAGTCTGCCAAGTTCTGCCATGAGAAATGACACTAAACGGAGCCGTACCCACTACCAAGTGCATTAGGTAGTGCATACTGCAGTGTTCCTGTCTTTGCTGACACCAGAGCTGGAACCATAAACCAGGACCACAAACCAAAAACGACGTGCTGGGTTAATGATGTACAGATGTAAGAAAACAGTAATGCTCCTTTTTTTTTACTGCATGTTTTCTGCACTGCTGCTGCAGCGCTGCTCCACCCTAACGGGAAACGTTCACAATTCAGTTTTGAGCCGTTTTCAACCATCACGAAGTTAAAAAAAAAAAAGGAATTGCACAATATTCAGGGCTGACATGTCGAAAAATGATTTGCAGCGGTGCAAATGCGGCGTAACCGAACGGATCCCTGAAAGTGAGTCGTTATCATCAAAATGTAGTAGTTTCTGGGAAAATAGTTTGCGCTAATGTCAGCCAACAATATTGAAGGTTTCAGCAAAGGCTGACTATCTGAAAATGAGGAAAGAAAAAGCAGCTGGCAGTCTTCAGTAGTGCAGGAACACGGGATTGATGGTACATATGATGTCTGGAGGAAGTTATGATGGACAGACATTTTCCAGTCAGCCCTAAGAAGTATATGTTAGCATGCCACTTATGTAAGTGTTTCATGGCTTATTGCCTTAATCAAGAGCAAAAGCAGTTGAAATGACCATATTCAGGGATCAAGACTAGGCTAATAATGATCATATTCAGGGACTAGACTAGTCTAATAACGCAGGACTGATGTAACAGGAAGGACGGTACAATCGCTGCTGCAGGACAGTAGCACCATGGGACATCAGACCAGGTGTGCTGTGCTCCGGCTCTGCTGGGGTCAACTACAACCGACATACAAAGAGGTCATTTGTTGCTGGGGTGGCTTAGTTCAAGAGGAGGAGAGGATTTTAATATCCGGTCACGTTCAGTGTCACGGGGTCAAGCCTGTAGTGGTCCAATGCCACTGCCAGTTGCACACGCGCACACACAGACTCACACGCATGTGCGCGAACACACACTCAACCGTCAACCAACCCTAATATACAGATATGCATGCACACTGACAGACAGAAGCGCTCTCTCTCTCTCTCTCTCTCTCTCTCTCTCTCTCTCTCTCTCTCTCTCTCTCTCTCTCTCTCTCTCTCTCTCTCTCTCTCTCTCTCTCTCTCTCTCTCTCTCTCTCTCTCTCTCTCTCTCTCTCTCTCTCTCTCTCTCTCTCTCTCTCTCTCTCTCTCTCTCTCTCTCTCTCTCATTTATCTCCTCTATTTTCTTCATGGCGGCCTATTGCAAAGACAAAAAGTTCTTTCTCACTCGTTTTCCTTGCTTATAACAACACACACACACACACCAGAACGAGAAAACCAACTTCTTACACAAACCGATATGCTAACACACATACAAGGGGAGCCTTATGTGTGACAGGTAGGGTGAGGTCTGAACGTGTGGGTGAGGGGAGTGGTGGTGGCGGTGGTGGGGGGTAAAGGGGGGAGGCGGTGAGAGGAGGGAGGGGGGGCAGAGTGCATTCTTGTGTCTCTTCCAGCATTCATCTCCGGGAGCCGACTAATCCTCACTAACACGGGCAGCTTCTACTTGGCAGGTGGTCCCGCAGACCACTAGGTCCACGGTTAATGTATAGAAATGTATACAGTAAAGGGTGCCGGCATGGCCGGCTCTCTGGTAAGTACGCCCTCCAACCAACGTACCCATTCACAGGGTCCGAAAGCGTAAACGTGTCCCTAACTGGAAGAAATAAATCGGGACAAGCAAGCGTTTTTCATGACAGTGATGGAAGTTAAAAAAAAGGTCATTATGAAGCTGCATCTACAGCACCGGCTGTGGTTCTGTGAGGGGAGGGGCTTTGATCCGACTGACAGCCAATCACGGCCAGGCATTTTTTTGCAGAACGTGGACGTCGACGTGGTCTACATACTGCCTTCAATTTGGTGGTAGAAGATCACTCGTCTTCTCTCAACCTCACCCCCATTCTTTGGACATGAGGATGACCTCGCTAAAAAGTTACTGTACTTGTTAGGAAGAGAAAAAAACATATTCTTAGCAACACCCAAATAAAATGATGCTTTTTATTTTTTATTTTTTGCAAATTTCTAGAAGATAGTGTTTCAGACTACCACATGCCTCCTCTGATACATGTGGAGTCGCCAGCCGCTTCTCTTCACCTGACAGTGAGGAGTTTCACCAGGGGGACATGGTGCGTGGGAGGATCACGCTGTTCCCCCTCCCCCCTGAACAGGCGCCCCAACCGACCAGAGGAGGCGCTAGCGCAGCGACACATACCCACATCCGGCTTCCCACCCGCACACACGGCCCATTGTGTCGTAGGGACGCCTGACCAGGCCGGAGGTAACATGGGGATTCGAACGGAATAGACCGCCACGCCACACGGACGCCTAGAAGATAGTGTTTATATAGACGTAAATTAAAAGAAATGACAAGAACGGAAAGACTTTTTCATTCAATCGGGCTTTTAGTAACACTTCAATCTTTCCATTCAGCTTCGCCAATTTTGAGACATCGGGATTTGAGGAAATATACCTACCGACTATGGAAAGCTAGCTAATAGCCCACAGTGGGAACAGCATGGAGGATTTATGACCCTGGACTACAGCATCACAGAGTAGCCAAACCAGGTGTGTCCTGCTTCAGTTCACACAACACTGTCAATTCTTGACAAATGAAGTGTGTAAATTTGCGAATCTTAAACTCTTGATTTAAGGCAAACGTACTGGGGCGGAACAAGCTTTTCACCCCCTTTTCCACACTTCTCTTCCTCAACAGCCAACATTTCTTTCCTTCGCTAACGATTCACATTTGGTGGTTTATTTCGACCCTGCAAAAAATATCCTGTTTAACAAGTCATTTAATCCTCCAGTGAGTCCACACGTCACAAAGTTTGAGACCTGGATGCGTGAAAAGGTCTGCGAGGTGACATATCGTCACCTGCTTGCTATGAATTTACTTTAATCACAATACTCCTCCACTAATGTTGAGATAACGCCACCCAGAGAAAACTTTCAACTGAGATGTTTTACGTCGTTCATCCATCCATCCACTATCCAAGCTGCTTATCCCAACTGGGGTCGCGGGATGCTGGAGCCTATCCCAGCAGTCATTGGGCAGCAGGCGGGGAGACACCCTGGACAGACCGCCAGTCCATCACAGGGCCAAAACACACACACACACCTAGGGACAATTTAGTTTGGCCGATTCCCCTGACCTACGTGTCTTTGGACTGTGGGAGGAAACCGGAGCACCCGGAGGAAACCCACGTAAACACGGGGAGAACATGCAAACTCCATAAAGAGGGCGACCCGGGATGACCCCCAAGGTTGGACTACCCCAGGGTTCGAACCCAGCACCTTCTTGCTGTGAGGCGACCGTGCTAACCACTGCGCCACCCGAGCTAATAGAAAACTACGAGAAAGAGTCAAATTTTCTCAAACCAATTGGCAAATTTTGTAACCTGTCTAACGGAGAAGTGCAGTTTTGAGACTTTTAAAAAGAGAACAACAAGTCTTCGACGTAGAGGTATTTACCACATGTAGCAGCTTTTGCCGATGCATTTTTATCATGGATCTTTTTAAATCTGCAAAACTGGTGGCAGCTCCCCTCAGCTTTTCTTGCCTGGGAAGACAAGCTGCCCCCTTCACAAAGGTCAATGGCAGCACTAGAGGTCAAAGGTCATGTGCATGTTCAGCGGACTGTGGAAAAGCAGCGCTGATGACACGCTAATGACAAAGGTTTCGGTCAACAGAGAGGTTCGTCATGACGGACTAGTTAACAATGGGGTAATTACTGGTTTTAGTTTGTAGGCCTACATGGGGTGCATATTCTCAAGTGGGATTTCCATGTGCGGTCGGTCAGTCCGATTGCTCTTTGGAGACGGTAATCTAATTTAAGTTGTATCATTAGGGCAGAATAACAACCTTGGATAAGTGTTCTCTGCCGTGTACTGAATGCAACAACACAACTAAGCAACACTAATGCAGCCTGTATATATGCATACTATCTGTGACCTGGACAATCCTGCTCCATTATGCACATAACCGTATCACGCCGCTTCCTCAAAATGTTCTCAACACAAATGCATCCTTCTTCGTCTTATGTTCCAACACAAGAAACGGCGGCGGTGAACACCGAGTCTGGGAATCTTGGTTTATCGGTTTGCTTCACTGATATTGGGATTTAACTTTTCCCTTGAATCATTAAAGTCCCTTTGTTTTGAGCCTGGTCCAATTATTCTAAGCTCTGGAGTCAACCAATTTATGTCAACACAGGAGAGGGCTGGGGTCACCGATAAGAGTCCCTGGTCGCTCCGTGTCTGCACTGGCTGGCATGTCTGAAGCTGCGAAGATGAAAAAGAGCCCGAATAGTTAAGGATGGGAGCTCGGCGAAGCCAAGCAGTCCTCATGTCCGTCACTCACACTTCCATATGCACTGATACCAACATGCACACGCTCACACACTTTCACATGCATACTCCCCTGGACATGTAAACATACACAAATACACTGCTAAACGCTCACGACTTTGAAGGTACCCACCCTCACACACACGTGCACCCTCTCATAAACAGACATGCCAGTCTACATACAAAGAGAGGTGTGTACATACAAACACACGCTTGTACAAAAGTTCTTGATGTCTACAACCCAAAACACCCAAACAAACACAGATGTGGTTGTGTGCACATGCACATGCACGCACACAATACACACACACAATAAATATACAGTGCGCGCGCACACACACACACACACAGAGAAACATCTGCCTCTGGCTCAGTGCTCGTGCAGCAGGCTTATCGTCCATCTCCAAGCGGGGCACCACTCTGGCAGTGTCAGTGGGAGAACAGTATCACCTTTGTACAGCAAGATTTTTGCGGTATTTTCGACGATTTTTCCCTTGAAGCCCCTCAGGTGACTTTCTCCAGAATATCAAAACAATGTGCAGCTTTAAAGCCCGTGTATCTACGTCCATTTAAAGGTTTATCCTGTGTGTAAAGTCCACTGTCCAAGCGTCTACCTGTACTCTGTGGGTACGTCTGTATGTTCTGCATCACTGCACTAAGTGAAGCTCTGCCGTCTCCATATATCATGCCACTTAATTAACCTCCCATAAACAGTGTAATCAAATCATATTCCAGTGCATTATATCAACTTGGCGATTAAATATTTCTCGTGTAGAACAAAGAAAAACAACGAACTGCAAAACAAGCAGGACTTCTTTTTTTTTAAAGCACGCAGTGGAATTAAAAACATATTGGTTCAGTTAAAGGAGCCAAAAATAGCAGGGTGGGCTATTCAACACAGGGAACCGGCTGAGAGTTGGAGGCGATGTTCTACAAATGTCTTAGTCATGGTACCATATTAGAAATCTGCTTATTCAAGGCAACCTCAACTATGAGACAAACGCTAACTATCTGGGGTAAAACTCCATCCACGTTTAGCAAAGGATGCTGCACGTTCCCTTGATCCGGCGTATTAAGCAGGAGCTCACCCACTGGCCCCGTTTCCCTTTGTAATTGCTGGGGAGGGTACACCTATTTAAAATGAAGCTACCAAAGTCTTGGGAGCTTGAATCCGGCGCGGATGTGTTTTTTCACTTGTGCCTCCACCCGCTGATGGCTGCCTGTCTGTTATACATGGTTTTTTGCTATGTCTAGAAAAACGGCATTGGATGCTGTGCATTCTTGATGTGATGAAACCCAACCACTCTGATGGCTAACGCGATAGGACCAGGGGTCGCACAATAATTAATCACGATCCATCACTGTGACAGATGGGATGGCAAAATTACATCATAGCCGATGTTTACGCATCATATTGGTTGTGACGTGTCTGCATATGTTCATTAAAATGCTTAATATCAACAGCACAATAGGGGTTACTAAGGCAATTTATTCATACAGGAGCAGATGTTGCTATATCACATGACACAACTCGATTGGCTACTGCCCAGCAATATTCGCTTCTCATTTGCATAATTCTGCCCTGTGATAGTTGCTCCCCTCTGCGATTCCTCGTTAATTCTGTCAAAATGACGGATGGCATTCGAAATGCTTTTAAGACTTGGTAAATTATGGAAAATTCCTGGTTAAAGCGACTCCTGGACAGGACCAGGGGGGTAGAAACGGGTTTTGTCCCTAACTCCTCACTGCCAAGCCCTTTGCACTGACTCCACTGAGTGAATGTGAATGACAGTGACGTAGGTGTGCAGTCGCAGGGGTCACCACATGGCTTCACCGTGCACGGACAACAAAATGATCTCGGCGCAGTCCGATCTTATTTCAGAAATGGCCAGGCAATACTTCGGCCATAGTCTCTTCGCCTGGCCTCCCTCTTATGGCCAACCCAACTATGGCCACGGGGCTCATATGGCACAAGGCATCCGTGTAAACGACACGTCGTCTCGGCTTACCCCAAACTGTGTTTGACCAGCTGTAGAAACTGCTCTCTGACCAAAGTGTCGGAGGAACGGCAGACCTACGAAAAGAAAACAAAACACTGCATGCCACTGGCAGCGTGCCTCCGCAATGTCCGGCCTTCAGCTTAGAGCTTCAAACCAATTTTGGAAGAGAGAGCGAGAGAGAGACAGAGAGAGAACAATGTTTGTCAATGCATTTGTAGTATGTGGGTGTTGTTTGAGTCTTTGGAAAGTGTGCGTGGGCGAAACAGAAGTAAAACAGGACTTTCTCTCATGCTACACCAACATTAAATGAGTCATGGAAATCCTTTACTCTGAATTCAAATCTGTGTGAAAAAATCTCAATCTCGATAAAGAAAGAAAACATTAGAGGGAAAACAAGGGGGAATGTACGACTAACTCAGATCAGATAAACTGTAAATCCATAAACAATTGCATGAATGTGGGAATGTGTGGCACAGACAGGAAGTGACAGAAGGAGAGACCAGAAAGACAGCAAGCGATGAAAAGTCAAGATAAAAAGAGGTCGACATATTTGTGAAAGACGGAGAAAGGGACACAGGCAAAGAAACCTGAAAAAAATTAACCGAAGCCGAGAAGAATTCGCCACAGTCACGGTGATTTCATGTGTAATTATCCAGACAATGGGGAAATCTTTTGACGGTGTTCGGCATCTTCATCCCTTCAGCCAGGGGAGGGATGAAGACCTGAGGAGCTGTTAGGATTACAGAAGGAGAAAAGAGTGGGGAAAAAAGTTAGAGAGAGGCTGCACGAGCAAGACGGGGGGGGTGCAGATAGAAACAAAAGAGGGAGAGAGAGAGAGAAAGAATTACAATCAGAACCGGATTTGTTGGCCAAGTACATTTCCAAGGAATCCGACTCAAGTTTGGCTCAAACACTAGACAATGTAGAATACCATTCCCAACACATAAATGATAGACAATATATCATCCACCATATACAACACACACGATATACAACAACAGCAAAACGCTTGGTGGTAAGGGAAGTTACACAACAATAATAAGGAATGCTGCAAATATATAAACTAATTATGTGCAGATGACACGTGTATAGAGTAATTTCACTGACAGCAATGAGAATATTGCACATTTATATACCTAGGATAGAGATGCTA
Organism: Lampris incognitus; assembly: GCF_029633865.1. Lineage (NCBI taxonomy): Eukaryota > Metazoa > Chordata > Actinopteri > Lampriformes > Lampridae > Lampris > Lampris incognitus. The sequence goes on from NC_079229.1 coordinate 30,193,764, forward strand.
GATCTTCTACTACTACTACTACTACTACTTTTGGCTGCTCCCATTTGGGGTTGTCACAGCAGATCATCCGTTTCCATCTCTTCCTGTCCTCTGCATCTTCCTCTGTCACGCCAGCCACCTGCATGTCTTCCCTCACCACATCCATAAACCTCCTCTTTGGCCTTCCTCTTTTCCTCTTCCCTGGCAGCTCCATATTCAGCAGCCTTCTCACAATATACCCAGCATCTCTCCTCCACACATGTCCAAACCATCTCAATCTTGCCTCTCTTGCTTTGTCTCCAAACAGTCCAACCTGAGCTGTCCCTCTAATATACTCATTCCGAATCCTGTCCTTCTTCATCACTCCCAATGAAAATCTTATCATCTTCAACTCTGCCACCTCCAGCTCTGCCTCCTGTCTTTTCATCAGTGCCACGGTCTCCAAACCATATAACATAGCCGCTCTCACAACCATCTTGTAAATCTTCCCTTTCACTCTTGCTGGTACCCTTCCATCACAAATCACTCCTGACACTCTTCCACTCCACCCTGCCTGCATTCTCTTCTTCACCTCTCTCCTGCACTTCTCATTACTTGGAACAGTTAGGACACAGATGACTACAGATATTGGGTAGATATTGGACTGACGAAAAGAGAAGAAAACAAGACAATAACAAATGCAGAAAGGGAAACAGAAGGACAGATACTGAAATGAATGATACAACAGATGAGAGAGAGAGAGAGAGAGGGACAGACAGAGAGCTCTACAGATGTTCTGTGGTGAAACTGAATCAGAAGCAGCAGCAGAACTTCGCTCTCTCCATCTTCATCCAAAGCAGACAAATCTTTACCGTTAACTTTCCTTCATCTCGAGTGTCAAACCACAAAATGAAATCTTTTCCTGGACTTGAATTTGGCATCGGTGCCCGTATTAATCAAACTGGAGATACTTGTCCAGCTAATCCAAACTGCTCCTACAGGGAGGCGCGGGGGCTCTGTTGGAGTGATACCATCTGCTCTGGCTCAGTGCTGTGAGTTGTTCTCCTCTGTTTGAGGCACTGGGATCGCTGCCAATCCACTTGCACTCAAGTCCATTCACTGACTCAAGTGTGGCCGTTCGTACGGCGCCGGCCGACTTGGACTGTTTGATAACTCCCAAATAGCCAGGCCAACTTGTGCGAGAGTGAACCAGCTGACCTAAATAAGACGTGCTGACGTCGCGCTAACATACATAAAGTCTTCGTAAATATGTCTTTGAAAATACGTTCAGACTGCTCAAATGTGGATCTAGCTCACTAAATAAGCAGCTGTCAATCCAATTGAAACCCCCAAACTGGTCTATTTAGGCTTAAACTGGGTCCAAATGTCATTGTTGAAGCAACCCAACTACTTGACCCTGGGCTCTCCAACCCAGCAGAAACCTTTCAGCAGCTGTTAAAAGCCATTAGTTAGGTCAGATGTAGGTGACGCTCACTGGGCCATTAATTCAACTTAGAATGCCACCATCCAAACCGCTCGTCTCAGAAATGCCGCGGATGCTGAAGCCAAAACAATGACGAGGCCTTTTAAGGAGTCATTTGGATAAGGGCAGTAGCCTATTTTTAGGGAGTCATTTAAAGAATGATTGGATGTCTAAGACCAACGTTACACATGAAATATTTGTACACAACTTGGTTGCATTTATGCCTTGCAAGTTGCATAATGTTTGTGCAACTAAAACATTACACAAAATGCAATCAAAACTACGTGCAACAGCCAATGAGATTAGAACGAATGAATGAATGTAATATTGATGAGTTACTTAGTTTAAAATTGGTCATTATTGTTCCAAGTCGATGCCATTTTTAACTGCTGGCTTTGCTGCCATTGGCCATTACTGTTACCAATAATAAGCTAGGTTAATAGTCTATACGTTAACGTTAATTGCTGTTAATTAACATTACTCAGTAGCAAACGCAGGCGGTAAATCTTCTACCACGCAGATCTTCTTCTACTTACATTAAACTGACTAACCTTCAAAAGAGTCGATCAAACAAATGTACTTGTGTGCGGTCCATGTTGGAAAATGTCTCTCCGTCGCGGTTTTAACGCCAGGTTTTGAAAGCTCAACAGAACAGAACAGAACGGGTCAGATTTGTGGAGTGTCGTGACATCAAACAACAGGTATGCTCGGATTGGTTGTTGCATGAACCTTGCTACATCAAGCTGACACCACTTCAACTTGATGCAACTAAGTTTCTTGCAAATTTTCAGTTAATTGCCAGGGCTGATACACAATGCAACTCTGACGAAACCCAGTTGCATGCGTGAAAAAGTTTCAATTGTAACATCGGCCTAAGTGTGTGTGTGTGTGTGTGTGTGTGTGGCTGTGCACGCTTATTTTTGTCCAGACAACTACAAGCAACTAGAATAAGAGCATGTGACTTAGTCTGATCTATTGAGGTCCGCAAATACAGCCTCTGTTGAACTTGGCCTGTAATTGGCATGCAAAGAGAGGAAGAGAGACAAAGATTGGGAGAGAGAGAGTTACACACAGACAGAGAGAGAGAGAGAGAGAGAGAGAGAGAGAGAGAGAGAGAGAGAGAGGCAAACTGAGGCAGAAACAGAAATGGTGAAATATTTGAAAGGGGAAAAGTAAAAGAAAAATAGGGGCAAGGAAAGAAAGAACAGTAAAAGGCTGACTGTCAGTGAGAGATAGAGACAGAGGAAAGATAACTAGAAGGAAAGAGAAGGGATTTGTCTTGTTCTCCTCCCTTAAAGAGAAGGTGTGGCATGCAAGAAAGATTCGTGAACCCCATCGAGGTCAATAACAAACATGCATAAGAGTAAATTGTCTTTATCTGCCGGGCGTGTGCACCATCTGTGCTCATTGAGCACATATAGAAGGGCAAAATAACATTTACATCACCTAAACCACATGTTTTTATTGGCCTCACTCAGGTCCTCTCTTAAAATGAGGCAACTCGTTATTGTACTTCATCAGTCTAAATCACGGAGGTCCATCAAACTGACTGACGTCAAAGGAAACGTGGGTACAAGTGAAACGTACACACACGTACACATATGCATGCACATACATACCAGTATGCATGCACAGACACACAAACCGGCACAGACTTAACAAACAGGTAGATGCGCACGCATACGTACACAAACACGCATCAACATGCATACGTACACAGGTGCAAACATACAAAAACATGCCTGCATGTGTGAACACACTGAACGTTCCAAGGAAACCCTCACACACACACACACACACACACACACACACACACGCACACACACATTCTGTAACACACAAACACGGAACAGTTAACATGACCAACAAGACAGCTTGGCGTTTATGAAACTAAGCTACGAGTCCGGGTTGGTGAGGAAGGAACAAGCGATTATGCTTTTTAAGTACATATGAGCTGATGCCACCAGACCAACACTAGAGGGCGCCTTCCCTTCCAAGTAATCAGAACAGCAGATCGCCCACTGGTATGGTACAGATGATAACTGTTAGGAGTCCCTGAATGAGTAAACACTATCTCTCTATTCTGTTGTGTGCAGGATGTGGCCTTTGTTGTTGGTTTGGGTATATTGTTTGTTATTCTTTTTTATATTTATTTATTTTGTCTGACATCTTAATGACAAAAGATGGATTTTTAACGGACTATTCACTCTATCCATCCATCCATCTATCCATCTAGCTACATATCTATGCATGCAGACAACACATCTATTTGAGTGTGAACTTCAGGACAAGTGGCATCAGTGTGTGCAGTGGCGGATCTAGAGATTTTTCCTGGGGTGGCAAGGGGGTTGCATGAGGTTCAAGGAGGGGGGCAATGGACATTATTCTAAATGTATTATTATTCAAAACTCGGATTTCATCGAATGTATTTTGTTCTCTACTGTTTGAGATGAGTTTGGTGCGGGTCTCATTGACCTTCACCATGCATGTACATAAAATATACTTTAAAAACATATTATCTGATTTATAAATGGGGTGGCAAGACTGTGTCCCAGAGGTGGCAGCTGCCGCCCCTTGCCACCCCGTAGATCCGCGCCTGAGTGTGTGTAAAGAAAAAACAAAGCTGGGGGTGAGAAGGATGACATACATGTATATGTACTGTAGCGCACTAAGAAACCAGAACACACTGACCACTGAACTTTTCATGTCTCAATAGTCTCATAAGCCTAACAAAGTCGTATGACCAACTGGTGTAGAAGCTAATGGGGGAAGTCTATGTGCATGTGTGTACGTATGTATGCATGTGTGTTTGTACGCATGCGTGCAAGTACTTCTGCACAGGTGTGTCTGCTTGCCAGTGCATGCTGACGTGTGGATATGTCTGTATTTTTGGACTGATGCACACCAACAACCACACACATCTGCATCTAAGGCTTTCCAGATTTAGTGATTGACCTCTCTCCTTCCAATTGGAAGCTATAACAGAGGATCTAGCGGTTAGCTGTTAACCCCCATAAACCCACTCAATAAATACCTGCTGGCACTGCAAACAAGGCTTTTGATCCTTCACAGCACAGATAATCTGAGCAGGGGTTCACTTCCACATCCGGGAGACAAATTGCCGGAATGACTCCATTCTCGGTTTGTTTTCCAAGAGTTGAGGCGAGATGGGGCATTTGGGAAATTTAAGAGACCTTTCTGATCCGTTTTATTATGAACTGACCCATTTTCAGTCCATCTTTCAAGACAGTAGAAGCTGAGGTTGCAATTATTTCGTAATGCTACTCCAAGTCACATTGACTAAATTCTGTTTCCTCTGAATAAGTGCAGACCACTTGGACCATCTCCATGCTGATTCACTAAATAGTTTATTACAGGGATTGAAACAATTCTTTGAAGAGATAGGGTTCAGGCCCTTCACCTTACGCTAACCATGCATACAAATTGCAAACAAATGCTAATCCCGTCTGTGTCTAGTATTACAAAAACTAAAACACCTGTTGAAGTGCTTGGTTTGAAATAATAATAATAATTTTATTTATATAGCACCTTTCTAGAACAATGTTACAAAGTGCTTCGCAAAGAAAAAAATAGAGAGAAATAGAGGGAAATTAAAGCTAAAGTTGGGCATGTGTTGTGAGTTACAATTAGAAATGACCAAGTCAATACTGGTATCCAAGAAGGGGCATCTGAGTAGCGTGGCAGTCTATTCCATTGCCTACCAACACGGGGACCGTCGGTTTGAATCCCTGTGTTACCTCCAGCTTGGTCGGGCGTCCCTACAGACACAATTGGCCGTGTCTGCGGGTGGGAAGCCGGATGTGGGTATGTGTCCTGGTCGCTGCACTAGTGCCTCCTCTGGTCGGTCGGAGCGCATGTTCGGCGGGGGGGAGGGGGTGGGAGAGACAGCGTGATCCTCCCACGCACTACGTACCCCTGGTGAAACTCCCTCACTGTCAGGTGAAAAGAAGCGGCTGGCGACTCCACGCGTATCGGAGGAGGCATGTGTGACTAGGACGGCTCAAGAGAGTGGGGTAATTAGCCAGGCGCAATTGGGGAGAAAAAAATCCAAAAAAGAAAAGAAAATTTGCTGTCAGGAACAAACATGAGGCGTGAAGAAGATTTATTTTTATTTCTTTGGCAGAACAATTTTCTGCTGTATTGGAGGGTTTACGGCTTGGCAATCTCTGATGCGTAGATTTGAATTTTTAAGGGCTTAAAGTTTCCCAGATTTGCAATTTATGAATTATGAAAACAAAAAACATTTGTAGGGAATTGACCTCATCCTCATATCTAATTGCATTTTATTAAAAAAAAAAGAACAAGCTCTCACTCCCTCTTGCTCTTAGCATGCTAATTTGCTCAATAATTCTCTTCTCTTTCTTTTCGTTTCTTCTTGCTGTAAACTACTTCAGCCTGGGTTGAGGTCAAACGTCACAGACTCTTCTTTCTATCATTCCCATTGCAAAGCAAATTCAACTCTTTGATACAGCGGTGTCTTACATCAACCTGAAGACACAGATTTGGGTGATTTTGTTTTCGTAACCTCCAGTTCTCATCTGGTTCTGTTTCTAGTACATGTTCAAGAACCTTTATGTTTTGGTTTTTTTTTTTTTTTTGCATTTATGGTATTTGGAGGTGTTTGGGATTTTATATCTTTTTGCTTGTTCTACATGTTTTTAAGCAGTTGGAGCAATAGTGGCAGGCCACAGTTGCAAAATTAATATGGGGGAAACCTACTGAAACCACATTACATTCCCATGAAAAAGTAGGGAAGACCTAGATTATAACCTTGTGGTGCACCATGTTAACCTCAACTTTGGTGCTTTAGGGTTTTTAAAACAATTCCCCTCTATAGGGCAAAGCTGATAAAACAATGCACTATATGCCCCCCCCCCTTCTAAATCCAAACCATTACAAACACATTGCATCATCTGCTGGAAACTTGAGCAAAAGGCTTAAAAGCAGCTCTACAAACTTCATCTCACACAAGTCAAAACACTTGGAGGGGGGAATGTTCATTAGATTAAAAGCAGCCATTTCAGCATTAAAAACACAGATCATGTTGAGCAGACATGCAAGAAAAAAATGAAGAGAGGAAAGCAGAGATGATAGGAGAGGAGAGATAAGCAGAGGGGAGCAGAGGACAGAGAAGGAAAAGGCTTTATAAAGCCCAAGTTTTTTTCTCAGATATAGGTTAAATTGAATTTCTAACTGGCATGGTACTGAAAACGCTGAGTATCTTTAACAACAAAGTGTTTTAGAAATAGTGGCATAGCCTGTGCTTTTTTCTGTAATGCTCTTATGGCTGCAACCAACAATGACAGCAAACACCACCACCGCTAACACCCTTTACTTCCTCATTTTGTCATTTATTCAATATACATCCTAAATTCTGACTTTTTTCTTTGTGTTTCTCGTTTTCTTACGCCAGATTGCAAGATTTTAAAAAAGAAAAGCGATACAAGGCTTGGGGTTTCTCTCTGGTTACCCACAAACAATTGGGGAAATGGCTCTCCCTGAAAAAAAACGTAGCCTTCAGCAATATTGCATTAGCACAAACTCTGACATTGGCCTTACAAAATCCAAAGGAACCGAGTTCAGTTCCAATACCCTGGCTTGCAGGGCTCGCTTCACTGTGCGCCATTAAACCCCCGAAAGGGAACAAAGGAAAATAAGGTAAGGTAATATGAAAAACAATTGTGTAAAATTTTCCACACATATCACTCAGATTCGGATTGCCTTCTCTCCCAAAACTGACTTCTATTTACCATGATAGCCGACGGTTAGGTTGGGATCCAGAACAGTTGATTTCACCGTTGTTCTTACTGCTCAGAGGAAGCCATTGCAGAGTTTATGTTTAATATTTGCTGTCAGTAGGGGCATTTTCAACGCCTGGGTTGCCAGGTACAGCAGTTAACCCCTCGTGGTTTACAGCACCACAGTAAAATCATGAACCCCCCTCCCCCCCGTCACCTTGACTACTACGTATGTTACCGAGTTTGACTCAGCTGTTTAAGAAAAGGCGCACTGTTGGAATGGAAACAGACCAGAGTCATTTTGTTTTGTTGTTTCTGAAAGTGAGCTTAGAGAAACAATCAGTACACAGATACCGTGTTTTCCTGATGACAACACAGAGGAGACAATCACAGCAGAGCTTGTTTTTCCTTCATTTGCCAAGTATAAAAGACCTCCAAATGTGCCCTTGTATTTTTTTTACGATGGTGACACACCAGCGGAGGTGGTATTATGGAAACCAGAGCTGCCTGGTACGCTTGTGAACATCCTTGTGTTTCCCCTTTACAAAATACATTGCTCTAAATCCCTGGGAATGAGAACGTTGCCAGGTTTGACTCAAGACTTGTTGAGAGAGTGGAAGGAGATTGCTGACACAGCAGGGAAATAGATATGTTTTTGGGGGGGTAGACGTCTAAAATAAGTGTGCAGGAGTTCGGAAAGCAGATATGTGTTAAGATCCTCTCCTGTGGAAGAGGCTGTTTTGAAAGAATGAAAGCCACATCTGGATATCTGCTGTTGACCAACCGGCCACTGATCGGTGACAGTACTGAAGAATGACAGACATTCAGAAAACCGATTGTCTAAGCCATACTAACTAGTCCATTTTCACACAGTCACTGTGTCTGAATGGAACTTGAATGACAAAAAAAGAATATATTTCTTTATCTGTGTTTTAAAAATTCCCCTATGAGTTTTTACCGTCATCATGCACCGCACAGTGGTTAGCACTGTCGCCTCACAGCAAGAAGGTCCTGGGTTCAAACCCCGGGGTTGTCCAACCTTAGAGGTCATCCCAGGTCATCCTCTGTGTGGAGTTTGCGTATTCTCCTTGTGTCTGCGGTGGGTTTTCTCCAGGTGCTCCGGTTTCCCCCACCATCAAAAGGACATGCATGTTAGGGTTAATGCTCCTGTCTGTGCCCCTGACCAAGGCAATGGGAAAAAAACCCGAGTTGGTCCCTGGGTGCTGCACGGCGGTTGCCCACTGCTCCTAGCTACACAGCTAGGATGGGTTAAGTGCAGAGAAGAATTTACCCATGGGGATTAATAAAGTATATCAAAATCCTGACAGCGACATTCCCTTAGACAGTGTCAAACGCTTTCAGATGTTAAAACCATCATTAGAAAAAAAAAAAAGAGCGTTTCACTTATACATGATAATGATACTTGAAATCACCCAGGGAGCGATTATTAACCCACGATTACTTCAAGTATCTTTGCTAAGCAAAATGATCATGCTGACTTCTGTTCAAGTGCATTACAGTAACATGTGACTGCCTATATGCTTGACACTGAAGACCGCTGTGGAAATTGAAACCATAAACTTTGCAGTGATTGGTATGCTGTATGCATACCAACTGAACTGCACCGGAATACAGGGCCATTAATCACGGCTGTGTTAGTGCCCAGCTCCTTCCATTAAGCAACAATGGGAACTGAACCCTAAACTCTTGCAGTGCTGGTGCCATCCCAGCTGCACCTCACAACTCAGTAATTAATTCCATAAGGGTACGGCCATCCAATCAATTACTACAAAACAAAACAAAAACTCTTAGTTACCCTTACATTTCAGGAACTAACATTAACTAGTTAAGCAATAATGTTTGAAAACGATCCAAAATAACTCAATTTAAACCCGTAAATTCAAAATAATCGCCTCAGCCAATTATCCTTGCCCTGCTGTGCTTGTCAACTTTGGTACACAAGCCTGGAGCTCATTACAGTCTTGGCAGCCGATAGGAGTGAATGTATGCAGCTGTACGAGTGTGAAGCCGAGCATCTCAGTACGCTGCTTGGCTAAATCCAAGTTTGAAGGACCTCAATTTATCTTTGGTGAAATAAGCAACAACTTCTATTATCGTGGCTTGAGACCATTTATTTTTTTACTCAAATCCCCCTTTAAAGACACGTTGTGTGTTTTGTGAGCTTACAGGTATGAACAATAAAATATCTCTGGACCATAAGAAGCTGAAGTCACTAAAGCTGGATTCTAAATTCACTGAATCCACCATTACAGCAGGCTCAACTGAGATGTAGCTCTGCAAAAGAGACGGTGCAACAAAAAGACATAAAATGCACGCCACAGTCTTTCCTCAACAACACCGTACAGTTTTGGCTGATCTTTTTAAAAGCCCCATGAGAATGTATAATTGGCTAATTATGATAATAACAGTAAGATTTAATGACAGCCAATCATTGACTAGAATAAACAAGAACTCAATTACATGGGAGACACCACAAACAGAGTGGAGCTCCACAACACCTCAGCCTCTCAAAACATTCACCTGTCATCCCAAAACTATGGAGATGATAGTGGACTTCAGGAGGAATCCCCCAACACTGCCCCCCTCCTCCCCATACTCAACAGCACCATGTCTGTGGTGAAACCTACAGATTTCTGGGATCCACAATCTCCCAGGACCTAAGGTGGGCATCCAGCATAGACACAATCATCAAAAAGGCCCAGCAGAGGATGTACCTTCTCCACCAGTTCAGGAAGTTCAACCTGCCTCAGGAACTGCTGATTCAGTTCTACACTGCAATAACCCAGTCTGTCCTCTGCACATCCATCACTGGTTGGTTTGGATCAGCCACCAAACAGGACAGGGACAGACTACAACGGACAGTTAAGTCTGCAGAGAAAATCATTGGTGCTAACCTGCCGTCCACTCAGGACTTATAAATCTCCAGAGTCAGGAAACAGGCAGGCAACATCCCTGCAGACCCATCACACCCTTGTCACAACCTGTTCCAACTCCTCCCCTCTGGCAGGCGCTACAGAGCACTGTACTCCAAAATAACCAGACATAAAAACAGTTTCTTTCCGCGGGCTGTCATTCAAATGAACGGTTAACACTGTCAAATAAATTCAACCATTTTGTATATACTGTACTGTGCACTGTACATATACTGGTACGTTCTGTCATGTACATCTACCTCAGGCATGTATGTAAGTGACCTGCTAACATCCATTTCAGCATCTCTGATATATTCTCTGCACCACTGCACTTTAGCACCTCTTATTTCGCCTGTATATAGTCAATCCCTGTGTATATATCTGAAGAGTGTTGTGTTGTAGTGTTGTTATTCTATGTTAAGTACTCTGAGAGAGCCACAAAACCGGAGTCAAATTCCATGTTTATGCAAAACCTACATGGCCAATAAACATGATTCTGACCGCCCTCTTTGCCTTCCTGTGAAGAGATGCTGTGCGTTACCCAAGAGACGCTATGAGACAACAGCATGACAATGTACATGTACATACTGTGGTATGTAAAGAAGGCGGAGGATATTTCCCTGTTCTGACTCCACCATGTTATATGAGCTTGTGATTGCTGTTATACCGACTGCAATTGTGAAAAGCAAGCCGTCTTCAAGCTTAAGTTGCTGTTGTTGAACATTGACATCTGACAACAAAACGTGAAAGATATGTCAGTGAAAACACCTGTACTGTGTTACATACTGTGTCGAAACACAAAATAAGTGTTCGCAGAATCAAACACGGCAGAAAATGGGCGTTTTGACACCGCAGGGGGAGAACCCAAGACAGAGCAAAAACACATGGCCCACGTTTGTGAGAGATCTTTGTTCTTTGACACTATACAGTAGCAGATCCAAACAGGTGGCAGGTGGAGTGGAGGTGGATGAGTGGAGGCCAAGCCTGCCTCACAGCACCATCATCATCGGCGATCACTTGGGGTCGAGTGTGACCGTCCTCCCTCTGGGTCCCTCTGGGTCCTCAGGTGGGTGAAGAGGCCGACCCTGGAGCCACATAATGGGAGGACACCTGCATGTGACAGCTTTTTACGTGGAGTGGCTGATGCGCCAGCAGCCACCACATGGTCGTTGGCAGGGGGTGGCCAGAGTCCAATGGCATTGAGAACCAATATTGGGAACCACCCGTTGTTGCAGCCTTCATCCACCTTCCTTGCCATTGTGACCTGGAGACATCTTCCGCCAGTTCCGCCGTTGAGGTCTTTGTTGGATCACGCTTCGTCTGGAACCTCCCTCTTGACCCGTCCACCTTGGGTGACCCTACCAGGAGCCAAGCTCCGGACGGCACAGCTCTTGGGATCATTGGCACAGGCAAGCTTCACCATGGCAAGGTGGTGATCCAGGAGAAGTGCAATGGGTGTTAAATGATAATACTTTAGCCTCACATACTCTACTTTTGTGGTAATTCACAACAGAAGCATGTATAAGTACCTCTAGAGTTTCCAGATTGTAAATGTAGTAATATAGAGGAACATATAAAAAGGTTTATACAGGCCCTAAATGGAGCGGTATCCCACAGCCACACAATCTGATCCGGAGAGGGACAAAGCGGATTTGCCAGGTTTTAGGTTTTGTCAATGGCAAGGATCCACAGTCTGATGGGTTTGGGGAGCAGAAGGGAGCAAAAGAAACAAATATAATCACAGCCAGCGCTAATGAGAGGAGGCAAGAAGCCGAAACAGCGGCGGCGGTGAGCGCGCCGGCCACAAAGCAAAGTGAGAGAATGAGCTGCTGATTCTCACAATTCACAGCTTGAAAAGAAACAAGCCACCTCTGTCGTTTTAATTTCCAGTGTGGATTCACAGTCTGTAATCACAAAGGAAAACAGCACTTAGCTGGTTCACGTGCATGGGTGGAGAGACGGCCAATAAACCCAACGAACACATGGACAAGAGAGGAATTATGAAACGAGGAGACACAGAGAGAGGGAGAGGGGGGGGGGGAGAGACAGACAGACAAAGAGGGGAGGAGGGAGGGTGAAAAAGTGCCATAAAAATTGCAAAGCACGAGAGTAGAGAGTAGAAATGCTGACAAAGACAACAGGAGAAGACAATGGCTCGGTGGTTTGGGCTCCAGAATAACCGAAGTGAAATGAAATCGACCGATCTGAAAATCCAGACGAGCAGAAAGAGAAAGACGAGGCATACATACAACAGACAGATAGAGAAGAGAAGGAAGAGACAGACAGAAAGGGCGAGAGAGAGGACCAACTGCTTAGAGAGGAGAGGGAGAGAAAGGGAGAGGGGGAGGAGAGGGAGAGTAAGGTACAGACAAGAGAGAGACGTTTGCTCATGTTTATAAGCCAGCAGTAGGGGAGCAACAGTAAACTGACACCAAATCATCAATTACATTCGTGGTGGGATTTCAGAAAGTCAGTCCATAGTATGCTGTTGCATCGTCAAAAACAACACAGCTGCAAACCAGATGCATGCATACACAAACACAACACGCGCACACACACACACACACACACACACACACAGACATTGCAATTACAACCTGCCACCAACTGACCCCACCTCCCACCAGCAAATAATCCCCAGATATCCTCACTCACACACTCTTCAAGTAATACACCTCAAACACACACACACACACACACACACACACTCTCTCTCTCTCTCTCCATTTGTAAGCTTAAGAGAAAAATGTGTCTACAATTACAATTTTACGCACGTGTGAGCCCTCATACCACAGAGAGATCATGGATGGACGCCACAGTGCCTCCAATAGTCAAACGGGTGCCTCTCAAAACAAAAAGGCTATTTTTCCATCGCCGCTCTGAACACCAAAAAAAAAAAAAGGACACAAAGGAAACCCCAGAAGAAGAAGAGAAGAGGCTGTAGGCTGTGCCGGGAACCGTTTGAAGTGGAGACTCTCTTTAAAGTCTGTTTCCCCTCCACCGACCACCTGAAGCCATCCATTAACCAAGACAAGAGAGGGAGACCCCCGGACCAAAGCCGCGAGGGTTAAGACAACATGCGGTCATCCCGGCTGACCTCCGACCCGGCTTGACCTGAAGGAATGAATGACTCAACTGGAGACACTGCCGGACACGCGTTATCTTGGATCGATCTCTCTTAACAAGGAGCCCTTGACTTTGTGTTTGCGGGTCAGCAGCGGGGGGGGGGGGTGGTGGTGGACAAAATGACCTCCACGCCATGTTTTACCTTTTACCTTAGCTGTGGGCCGCAGAACGGGACGGTAGCTCAGATACACGGGTGTACGGCGGTACACAGGAACGAGGCGGTCTCAGCATTGCTTTTTCTTCATTTGGCAATACACCAAGTAGGCGTTAGCTTGATTGCTAACGCTAACATCCTCATCTTCGGCAGAAGAATCCTGCCGCAAGAGGAGATCAGACAGGCGAGGAGGAATCAGCGCTCCATTTATTTTGGAGAAAAAGAGGGAAAACAAACTTGGTTTCAAACGGGAAGTCTTCATTAATCTGTTCTCTCTGACAGCTGCTCTGTCATCAGTGAACCCCTCCTCTGACAGCAACACACACACACACACACACACACACACACACACACACACACACAAATGAATCAAATTAATGCTCAAACACACAAGCACAAGCCCATGTACACACACGTATTTTGAATTTTCCTAAGTCTCAAAATAAATTATGTCAGGACCCAAAATTATATCGTACAAAAATAGCCCGCATGGACACTTACGTAGTACATAAAAAAAACGCACGTGTGAGCACAAAACTCACACACACACACACACAAACAAAGAGATGCAGTACACCCTGTGACCTCCCATGACACTCAGATGCTCCACAGCTAGAAACAGAACATCCTCTCTCTCTCTCTCTCTCTCTCTCTCTCTCTCTCTCTCTCTCTCTCTCTCTCTCTTGCAGAACAGACACCTGCTTGTTTCAACACTATCTTTCCACCCTGACAGACACTTTCCAGACTATAATAAATTCCATGGTTTTCTCCAGGCTTCTGTGGTGCGATGCCAGGAAGCTGGTCACTCCCAGAAAAATAAACAGGCTAATTCAGCCCACTTTGAATTCTTATAAATTGCAGTTTTGATGCCCCTCTGAGCCCTTCTGACAGCGAACCGTGAGCGTTTAATTCCCCCTATGAATGTTGACTTTACATGGTGAATATTTCTTTTAACGTCCTATATAACGTGGTTATTGTTCACTGGACCGAATACACCCATGGTCACTTTTAAACACCTCCCCATGCGGTTGCAGGCATAATTTTATATCATAGTGTCCAAACACATTGCTGCAGAGAACTGAATGTAAGCAATGTACGTCCAGGTGTCCATGTAGTTTGTGTCAGTGTGTGTGACACACTCTCCATCAATGGCAATTTCCCCTGCCGTCCTTGGAGACTCACATAATTCAAAGTCTTTTGTTTTCCCGAAATTCTGCTTTACCACAGGGAGACTTCACCATGGAGGTCATCAGTCAGCTGTTGAACTTCAGCGACCCCTAGCAATGTCTTCAATATGCATTGTCAAACACAATGGGAATAAGAACTAAGATCTGACATGTCTATTCAAGTTAATATATTCATAAAGCATATTTAAAAACAACTAATTTTGACCGAAGTGCTGAAAAATTCAGGGGTGCAACAAAAAGGGGAGCAAAACAAGTGCAGATAAAACAGCATGCATGAAGAGATACCACATACGCACCTACACATACAAGCAGATCATTTCAATTCAGAACTAAGTAATGAAAACGGGTTTGGAGACGAGATTTGAACGACTCAACGGTGGAGAGTCCGTGTGTGTTCGCGCATTGTGCATGCTTTGCCACCGTATTCCCTGATCTGGGAACAGTTTACCCAAGTCTGTTCTGATGACAAAGGGTAACACGGGGGAATGGGCATCTGGTCCAGCCAAAGACAATTCCTATTACAGTGTAACCAAGAACACATAAATAACATTCCAGGTAAAAAGTCCACATTTGAAAACCCTGTTCTCCTTCAGCTATTCCTCTAATTATTTGCAAAACAAACTGAGCCACATCGTACCATGACTAACCAGACACAGGCTGACCAGAGCAAACAGACGTTTAACATGAATTTCATTCCAAAACAAAACGGTTTGAATGACATAGCATATCACAATGATTGCTGATGACCAGCAAAGAACAGTGATAAACCTTCTAAGGCAATGTTGCTACTATAAATATGGTAAAATACACGCGCTAAAAAGTCACATTTTGGACAAAAGATGTGACTCGTTTCGACGCTAAGGCTGAGAGTCTCCGCAGACATTCTCTTAGAAACCATGTGATTCAATCAAGATCGCCAATCCACTACCCGCTACCTAACCCTAAACTTAACCAAGGTAACTGTAGTTGCCGCTACTACTGCATGAAAATCTACATTTTTTGTATGCATTGCATGACATTGTCAAGTGGCCTTACTTGTTCATCGCTCGTTGGTAGTGTCGGTCACATGGTTCCTGAGACACAAACGTCATCAAGCACACAACAAAAAGAACAGAACTAGGTTAAAAACCATGTAAATGGCTGGACTGCAACTACATTTATTATACGGCTGGTTTTGCGCGACTACGTTTAAAAAGCGGCTCTATTGACATCGGTTCCGTGAACAGCCGATGACGTAATCGAACTGTTCACACCGATTCATTTTGAAAGAGCAACGGCCAATGGGGAAACCCCAACTCAGCCGTCTGACCAACGGTGAAACTCCATCACTCACTCAGGGACAACTGCATGAGTAGGGCTTGTCCCGCTGCTGCGGTCAGGCCAAAATGCCATTCATGGCAGAAAAGGGGGGTGAGACAAGGGGAAATTGGTTGTGGGATTGGGTCTTTAAAGGTAAGTGCTGTTTGATGATCCCAGCCCTTCTGTGAAGAGTTCCCATGTTCTCCACATGCTCACAAGGGATTTCCTCCGGGTACTCCGGTTTCCTCCAACAAGCCAAAGGCATGCATGTCAGATGAAGTGGAGACTCCAGATCTGCCATAGGTATGAATGGTGTGTGTGTGTGCGTGTGTGTGCAGGCCCTGAGAGAGACTGGATGTCTGTGCCTTCCGCCTACTGGGATAGACTCAAGGCTGTTGTACCACTGATTTGGATTATGTAAGAACAGATGATAAATGGTGTCTGAAATACTGTCTGCTGTTGGCATTTTTTGAGCTGTATCAAGACCATTCTTAAACAAATCGTTGTGTATTTGGGAACAGAATTGTTAGGTCAATGACAGACTGATAACTATTAGGGAACAAAATGTTTGGAATGGAACCCTTTCAAAAGCATCATAGAGATCTTGAAAAACAAGACGCAGGAAGGGGAGTCTAGCCGCCATCTCATTTGATCCCTGTCAACCAAAATTGTATCCAAGGTTGCAAAGGGAGAGAAAAAACCTCCGTCAGACCACATCAAAGTGTTAAGAAAGCAGACCAGTTGAGCATGGAGGCCCTTTGATGGCCAAAGGCTTTGATTTCAACTCAAAATGGCCGACACCGAGATAAGGAGGAATTAATGCAAGTTTAATGGAAAATACTACCAGGAATAAACAATTATCAGGAATTCATGTCGATTATGGACTCTATCAACACCATCAGAGTTTCTTGGCAAAACCATGGCGATGACAAATACTGGGGTGATTGTACAAAACTGGCACCAGAAAGAACCAAGTCCATGGACTCAAACACAGGATCCGTTTGGGTAATGCACAAGTGTGTAGGCTGTGAAAGGTTTACTTTAACGAGGAGAAAAGTGTTTCTACTCATCCTAAAATGTACAATCAAAAGTTCCTAAGCAAAAATTCCAAAATCACGTTTGCCATCCCATCGAACATGGAACTCCAAATAAAATTTGCCCTTGAATGACAAATAAAATAAGGGTGCAAAAGCAAAGGTCAAATTAACATTAGAGCATCATCATCATCATTACCTCCCCAAACACACGGAAGAATTCCATTACAGCACTTCCTGTTTTTTGATCCATTTCCTGGTTCCTTTGTATTGCTGGGAGCAGGGTCACCTACCTCCGCCAGCTCAGTCTCTCCATCAGCTGCGTCCATGAGTCATCATAGTGGCTTGTTTTCAATAGGCCATATTTAGATATCTTCTGGTCCGTTTTTCTTTCCACCATGATTCAACTGATATTTTAAGTTATGTATTAGAATGAAATTTAGTTTCTTTACACATGCAACTGGTATGATTTGAAAAGAGAACCCTAAACCTAAACTGGACTTTATAAGGCATTAAGGAACCACACATCTTAGTAAAAAAGGACTGAGATGTTAGCGATGACAACCATAAAACGACAAACATGAATTATGCATGGAAACCAAACGACCTCAAGACTATTGACTGAAGACAACCATAAAAAAAATTCATGATTTATAAGTTTGGTAAGTGAATGAAAAGAACCCTGAGGAAGCTATTCACTGCTTTTCCATTCACTCATATCAGTTCAAATGTTGATGTTAGCTGCAGCTGTGTGAAGTAAACAGAAACTATCTGGTACACAGTACAGCATTCATGACTGCTGCATGTTAGTAGTCATCAACTACTCCGAAAAAGTAGTCGATTAATCGCGGGAGATATATCATATTTCTTTCACCCAGCAACGATCAATTCTCGTCAAAAAGCTCTCAAATACAACCAGTAAAGGGTTAACTAATGTAGGCGGGACCAACATGGGGGTAGTAATGGCGTCCTGAGCAGGGAATTTGTTTTTTGTCTCTGTACTAGGGGTTTCACAGAATAGTCGACTAGTCGACTATCAAAACCACTAGTCGACGTTGTGCATAGTTGTAGACTAATTGTTCATCTGTGGTTTTAGCACTGTGCAGTAATAAAGTAGTGGCAATGCATCTACAGCAGCTGTGGGTAGGTGGACAGAGAATGAAGACACACTCCCTCTGTGTGTGTTGTAATCCGAGTTTCTCTGTTCTTTGTTTTGGAAGCCGGTGTTCTGATGATTTATGCTGCCTTGTCAAAAAATGCTACTGTAGCATGAACTGATAGCAGTCTAACCCCAACCCTAACTCTAACCTCGCTTAACCATGCGCAGAACGGCTAGGTAGCACCTATCAACAGAACATAGGTTTGGCCGAACGTTCACGTTAGCGCATTGCGCATGTATCTTAGTGCATGTGAGGTAGCTAGCATTAGCAGGATAGCGAGCAAGCTAATACTTAAGCTACATTACATGGATTTAGTTCACTCGGCAGATCGAAGAAATAGCTCCTTTCCGAGCTAAATACGTTACTAATGTTAATAAAATAACTCTATACAGTAAAAATCAATATTCCAACCAAACCGAATGAAATAACAGCCAAGAACGCGAAAGGAGAGGGGAGGTGGGAGGAATGTGAGGAGAGGGAGTTGGTTTTTTTGGTTTGGTCTGAGATGCTGGTGCTGAATATATAGCACCTTTAACATGGCATGGCATAGAAAATGATTGTTCAAACAAATCTAGGTTATCCAACAACTAAAGTTATGTCCACCTACCCACAGCACCCCCAGCCGCATATCTGCTGTAGATGCATTGCCACTACTTTATTACTGCACAGTGCTAAAACCACAGATGAACAATTGGTCTACAACTACGCACAGCGTCGACTAGTGGTTTTGATAGTCGACTAGTCCCTAGTACAGAGACACGTGGAACACACTCCTGGACTACATGACCTCAGTATGAGATTTTCAGCTGTTACAGCACATCGCTGACTCATGAAGAAATGGAATGGACAAATAAATCATGACAATTTCTCATCTCACTGACCCAAGTAACAGCAACAAATACAATAAATAAGATAAACAGACAACGAATGATGAAATAATAACACAGCTAAGTGGTGTTACAATGAGGAAAATTTGCTTTACAGACATTTCAAAACAGTCTGGACGGTGCTTGAGCTGCCTTTTGGGTCTCTGCCTGAATCAGCCAATAATTCTTAGTTTTGACTATATGTTGTTGTTTTTTTGCTCTCTGTCTGGACCTGTTCGATTATTATCGATTTCTATCTGCTCCTGTCTTTCTGTCTATCTGTCTCTGTCTGTCTATTCGTCTGTCTGTTGGACATATTTTCTATCTTCCCCTGTCCCTCTGTCATCTCGTTTATTTCTGTCTGTCTGTTCTCTGTCGACATCTACCTCTTCCTGTTTGATTCTTAATGCCTCTCCTTCTGCCTATTTCTGATATTGTCTTCCACTTGTCTTACACATATACACACACACACACACACACACACACACACACACACACACACACACACACACAATCAGAGTATTTTCCTCCCAGCTCCTGTTTGGAAACAACCGAGAAACTTTCTTCTTGCAACCCCAACAGTTCCGTGTCCTCTCTGCTTAGTAATAGAAGGTTCTGGAATCTGGAAACAGGAATTGTTTGAAATTCCGTCCATCCATTATTCAAGCTGCTTAACCTAAGTATGGTCGCGGGATCCTGGAGCCTATCCCTGCAGTCATCGGGCAGCAGACCCTGGACAGGCCGCCAGTCCATCACAGGGCAGACATTCACACCCAGAGAAAATTTAGTATGGCCAGTTCACTTGACCTAGAACATGTCTTTGGACTGTGGGAGGAAACCGGAGCACCCAGAGGAAAACCACGCAGACATGGGGAGAACATGCAAACTCCACACAGAGGACGACCTGAGATGACCCCCAAGGTTGGACAGCCCTAGGGTTCGAACCCAGGACCTTCTTGCTGTGAGGTGACCACGCTAACCACTGCGCCACCATGCCTTGTTTGAAATCATTAAAACAAACAAACAAACAAAAAACAAACATCTATCCATTATCCGAACCGCTTATCCTGCTCCCGGGGTCGCGGGAGCCGATCTCAGCAGTCATTGGGCAGCAGGCGGGGGACACACTGGACAGGCCGCCAGGCCATCACACAGGGCCGAGAGAGAGAGAGAGAGAGAGAGACACACACACACACACACACACACACACACACACACACACACACACACACACACACACACACACACACACATTCATACGTAGGGGCAATGTAGTACGGCCGATTCACCTGACCCGCATGTCTTTGGACCGTGGGAGGAAACCGGGGCACCCGGAGGAAACCCACGCAGACACGGGGAGAACATGCAAACCCCACACAGAGGACGACCCGGGGTTGGACAGCAACCAGCAACCCTGACAAGTCAGCAATCTTGAAATTCACTCAGATTAAGAGAATTATATAGAAACACAGAGCGAGAGAAAAGAGAGAGAGAGAGTCCGCTTGATATGCGATCAATCCTTACATCAATATCCACTTCATCAAGAAACTGCAGCTTTAAAAAAATCTGTTCAGCCAGCCAGTACACCAACTCGAACTGTGGGCCATTGCTAGAATAACCCATTACCATTACAGAAGCAGTATGAGTCAAACCTGGGATGAGTCATAAAACCAGCCATTTCAGTAATCACTCCACAACCACAGCGGGATGATTCACGGGACTTTCACCTCACGCAGCAAGTCGTGGGTTTGTATTAACCGTCTGGCAAAATGAGCGAGCACTTTCGGACACTACTCCGGCCATTTTCTCTGCGCCGTTAATCACGTCGCAGCCGTCGCACAATTAAAACGTGTCGGATCGACGCCGCGATTTGTGCCGTAGTGGCGTAACGCATTCGCGATTTATGACAACGCTAATAAACTGTTAAAACAAACTTCAACGTGTCATCGAAAGTTAAACGGGAAATTGCTTACATTTGTACGACAGCTCTCTCTCTCTCACGGCGTTCCTTCTCCTCTCGTCCGTCCGCCATTTTTATTTCAGCGCAATGCATGATGGTATATTGTAACGTGCATGGATAAGAAGGCACGCTGGCCCCCCTCCCCCAAGATCAGGTGGAGGGGTCCTCAGGGTAGATCAAAAATACGCAGGGGGTCCAGGACCCCAAAAAGGTTGAGAACCACTGCTCTAGATGCCACTCAAAAGCGAAACGTCCTTGTTCTCTTCACTTTGTATTGCAAACTAACGGACGTTTCCAACAGCAAAAAAAAAATGCCATCGCAAAAACTATGAGTGCTGGGGCTGTTGTGGACGAGGGTACATTTTAAAGCGTTTTGGCTGACTTGGGTATTCGACCGTATTTATTCGAGCAAGAAGAAGAAATGCAGTGGAGAGAGGCCGAGGCTGCTCCTGCATTAGCCGAGCAAGGGGGACTACGGCCGGTAGGGACCCAGCGCCGGGACCATCCAGGACCTGAGCTGCAGAGTAGAGGTCTTCACAGGTCCACCCGAACCCGAGGATGCGAGACCAAACCCAAGACCTGTATTTGCGTCTTATACGGCCAATCGAGTCCGAGAATGTGTTACACATAACGTTAACCCGGGTCTGTTTAACATTATGTGTAATACCCGAGTGACTCCCGAGAAGACCTGGCCACCATCAGACGGCGCTGGGAGCAGAGGTCATACCCGTCTTGCAGAGCACAGACGATAGCAAATTAGCAATGCTAATGTTAGCAGCAGTGGCAACCAATGAGCAATCGTTGTTATAGTTCGAAAGGGAAACCAGGGGACATTTTCTATACTATTGTAACCTATTTTTCTGGACTTGCCTGTTAGTGATTTTAAGTTCCTGTTATAAGCTGTTGCCACAGTATATGCCTTAAGCTCTTATTTTGAAGGCTGGAGAGAGAGCGGAAGTGCTGTACGCAGTGTTGTTGCTGTGGAGTTCTGTTGGGGGAAGAATCCAAATAAAGTGGAACCTCCGTATTTGGATTCTTCCCCCAACAGAACTCCACAGCAACAACACTGCGTACAGCACTTCCGCTCTCTCTTCAGCCTTCAAAATAAGAGCTCAAGGCCTATACTGTGGCAACAGTTTATAACAGGAGCTTAAAATCACTAACAGGCAAGTCCAGAAAAATAGGTTACACTATTGTAACGTGCATGGATAAGTAGACACGTTGGTCCTTGACTAACGGGTCGGAGCCTTTAGTCGACTGGTTAACGTTGTCGCTTGCGGAGTGGGAGGCACGGGTTCGCGTCCCGGCCGTGGCGACGGTCTCCCAGCCGCCGCCCCCCCCGAAGTCGCTACGTTATGTTGCCACAAATCTGCAAAGCTGACGCGAGACGGGTCACGTTTGTCATCCGTCACCATGACAGCAAGCGGACCTCCCACTAAATCCCCTGTTGGCAAGCACATTGTCCTATCATCCATCCAGTATCCGAACCGCTCATCCTGCTGTCAGGGCCGCGGGGATGGCGGAGCCCATCCCAGCAGTCACCGGGCGGCAGGCGGGGAGGAGACACCCTGGACATGAAGTTGTCCAGTGTGTCGTCATCGTGTGATCAGTGTGATCGAGGCCTGTTTGTTGTCGATATCCAATTAATGACGTTTTTTTCGGTTTTCTGATCGAAGAGTGAAGATTTTAAGACGTCACTCTTTGTACACAGAGCCCCCCCCCAAGTAACGCCCACCTCCACAAGCTGGACAGGGTTTGGAGGGATTTGGGGGTATGCGCACGCAATGCATCCTGGTCCATGTAGGCACTTCCGACCAGGACAACTCACATTCCTCGATCGATATCGCGCGCGCTGACGAATCTGTCGCTTCAACTGACTAAATTTGCCATCGACACTGATTGGACATCCACACACACCAAAAAAAATGGCGAACTTTCCCTTTAACGACCAGTGCATGGATTTTCCTGGCACGAGACACTTGTCATCCAAAAGTCAACGCCGTCATCAGCTGAAAGCATCATCCTCCAGCTTAGATGAGGATCTGTTTTTTTTCTTCTCTAATGGAAACGCAATCACCAGTCTAGTTTTCACCCACAACACTCGTATGGTCCATAGATTTGCAATCATCGTCGTCATCTTTTTTTTAATGGAGACTGATTAAAGCGAGTTCATCGATATAATTAAAACATTTGCCAATAAATGACTGTTTATCGTGTGTTCAACAGATGGCATATGCCAGGAGTGAGCAGCATGTAGATGTGTGTGTGTGTGTGTGTGTGTGTGCGTGTGTGTGTACGTGCCTATGTGCATGCATACAGCCATGAATTCGTCATGAAACTGACTGGCTGATCCATTCATTCATCCATTCTGTGTATAATGTGAAAAGTGTGGATGAACACTGACTGGCTCGTCTAACAGACCACGTGTATGTGTCGGACTTTGTTCAGCATGCAGCTGACAAATCTCGCCCAGCCAAGGCAATAAAAGGCTTGCCAGGTCTCGGGTTTTCTACATTGGCCCCAAAAAACATTAGGGGAGCGGTAGTAGAAGGACGTTAGCTGGCAGTCTGCACGCACCGAAGACGGACTGGATCAGCTCAGTTTCAGCAAAGGCACGCACCGACGCAGAGGTCACCACAGCAACGTCACTGTTTGCGAGACTATTTACAGTAGGACAAGTGCCTGGAAATATTCTTCCGCGACATCCAATCTGGCAGGAGCGCTCCGGCTTCCTCCGGCCTCCTCTTCCCCCTTTCCCCTTGGATCCATGACTCACGACAAAGCGGGGCTTAGGAGTACGGGCAGGGGTACAGACGGGCCGACAGCAGAGCGGTACAGTAGGGGAACCCGGCCAGTGAAAATCCCACTATTCCCCCCCCCCCCTCCATTATTCGCCCTTCAGTCAGAACACACTCTGAGGAAAGCCGTCCAAGCAATCCCCTCTCCCTCCCTCCCTCCCTCCCCCCCCCTTTTTAAACTTCGATTGGGATTTATTTCTTGGAGGCAAACTATTTCCCCTGGTCCACATAGCCAAGAGGTTGCTGTCCTCTTCTCTCTCGAGTCACTTTCTGCAAACCTCGCCACAGTCACGATCCATTTCAATAGCAGATCGTTCTCCAAGTTTTTTGTGTTTTTTTTTTCACAGACTTGCAGCCGGTGATTTAGTGCAGCGCGGTTTGTGTTCGTTTTCTTCTGCCAGTGGCCAACGTGGTGTTTAATTCAGAATGTCAAACCCAGGCAATTAAGCTCCGTGGGGCCACATTAGCTGGAGAGACCCTGTCATTATTTAACGGGGCCCACACAATGGTGCTCTTGTAACATGTAGGTTTTTGTGGTGATCATAGGCCGCGATATCTAAACACACACACACACACACACACACACACACACACACACACACATGAGCATGCACACACATAGGTACATGAATGCAGAAAAGCATGCATGTGTATGCTCTCTCTCTCTCTCTCTCTCTCTCTCTCTCTCTCTCTCTCTCTCTCTCTCTCTCTCTCTCTCTCTCTCTCTCATGCACACGTGCACACAAAGAATCCTAAATATCACTCTGGATTCCAGTCCGCTGACGTGAACGTTGACGGTATGCTGCCTTGTCCCTCACAGGGTCAAAGTGGAAACTAACGACACGGCGGACTCCCAACATGACTCGGTGGCAGTGACCTTCAATCCATCAACCGCAGTGCACACCAACCCACATCAGGATGGACGCGCTTGCCCACTCCTCCTCTACCCCCCCCCCTCTCTCCCTCTCTCTCTGCCCGTCTCTCCCCCACTCTCACTAATAAGACACTAATAGGCCTAATCGGCAGCACGGGGCATTAGGTCATCTACACCCGCTGAATGGCGGGGTGCAAGCCTTGTCTGGGAGCGTGCACGCTGAGGGGGTTCACTCACCGGTGCTGCTAATTAACGGAGACCAGAGTCCTACTGATGTTCTCACTGAGACCAGAGTCCTACTGATGTTCTCACTGAGACCAGAGTCCTACTGATGTTCTCACTGAGACCAGAGTCCTACTGATGTTCTCACTGAGACCAGAGTCCTACTGATGTTCTCACTGAGACCAGAGTCCTACTGATGTTCTCACTGAGACCAGAGTCCTACTGATGTTCTCACTGAGACCAGAGTCCTACTGATGTTGTCACTGATCTTTTTAAAGGTGGGAGAGAGATGAGATTTGAGCTGGAGAGAACAAAAGCCGGGGACAACGCCGTGGACCGTGCCTTGCCCGACCTAACTAACCATCATCACACTCACACACACAGCAGGTAAGCCTAATAAGTCATGGGGTCGGTTGGAGTCCCCCAAGGGCATATTAGGCATGTGTGTCAGGAGCAGTGGACGGACAGAAAGTTATGCATGCTGCACTCTGGGGGGCGTTAGCTGAACGGCAGCAGCGTCCGTGACCTCTGCTTCCTGCGGCTGACGGATGCGGCTGAATACAGAAGCCGTTGCGTCATCGGGAGATCCTCTCTCTCTCTCTAACACACACACACACACGCATGCAGAAACGTCCCTATCGTTTAAACGTGAGCTGGTCTAGTGAGGCACGGCGCCAGGTGGATCTGCCGCAGCAGTGAACACGTGTCCGTCCCGCAGGCAGGTCTCTGATCGGACGCGTTCATTCATAGTCCGGCCATTGGCTGGAAGAGACGAGGTGACCCGGCCGCGAGACGGCAAGTCAAACCACCGCGACACGAGGCGCGCGCGCGCTGGCGCGTGCCACGCCGGGGGCTGGGCGGACCGGTGCACCTACCGTCCAGAAGCTGGTAGGCAGCGGAGACACGGCACAGCCCCAGCAGGAGATATAATCCAAAGGACCAGGGGGGGACGCTGCGTAATGAAGAAATGGAGAAATGGATTAAAAACGTCGGAGAGCAGATAAAGTGCGTGAGAAAGAAAGAAAAAAAGAAGTAGTCGTGCGCTGTGCGGCTTTTGCTTTCCCCCCCCTTCCCCATTTACCGTAAAGTCATTCTCGGTGATGTGAGTTCAAGTCCGCACAAAAGTCACTCTGTTCATGTGGGATGTGAGTTGGAGCCCGCTCTGCCTCTCACTCCCTCCGTCCTTAAAAACTCCTCTCTCGCTCTCTCTCTCTCTCCTCTCTCGCTCTCTCTCTCCTCTCTCTCTCCCCTCTCGCTCTCTCTCTCCTCTCTCGCTCTCTCTCTCCTCTCTCTCTCCCCTCTCGCTCCTCTCTCTCTCCTCTCTCGCTCCCCTCTCGCCTCTCTCTCTCTCTCTCTCTCTCTCTCTCTCTCTCTCTCTCTCTCTCTCTCTCTCTCTCTCTCTCTCTCTCTCGCTCGCTCTCGCTCTCTCTCTCTCTCTCTCTCTCTCTCTCTCTCTCTCTCTCTCGCTCTCTCGGTGAAACAAAGGCAGCTTCAGTGCTGCGGGACTCGAGCGTCCCTCAAACTCTGAAATCCGACCCCGGGTCTCTCTGCGGACCACCGCTTTAATTCCCCCGCACCCCAAATACCGCCGCTACCCCTGAAGTACAAATTAAAACACCTCCTCCTCCTCCTCCTCCTCCTCCTCCTCAGTTGAACTGACCTCTGCCGCTCTCTCTGAGCTTTAAAACTTGTTATAAGGCTTTAACCGGGGGAGGCTGCCTTAAACTCTGGTGATTTTTATTAAATGGAAAGTGGTATGTCTTCTTCAGAGAGAGACAGACGGACGGACGGACAGACAGAGACAAGGACAGACAGACAGGCAGACAGACACAGAGACAGTCAGGCAGACAGACAGACAAACCGACAGGCAGACAGACGGCCAGAGAGACAGAGGGAGAAAGCTAGAGATAGACACAGACAGACAGGCAGAGACGGGCAGAAAGAGACAGAGGGAGAAAGCTAGAGACAGACATAAAGACAGAGACAGTGTAATGGTATTAGAATATAAGCATAATTGTTGTTACAGTATTTGTATAATTTATTACCTTAAATTGTTTATTGGCGTCAAACTGGTTACGAGAGGAAATTCCCTTTGGAAAAACAGTGAACACTTCTATTCTATTCTATTCTATTCTATTCCGTTCTATTCTATTCTATTCTATTCTATTCCATTCTATTCTATTCCATTCAATTCCATTCCATTCCGTTCTATTCTATTCCATTCTATTCTATCCTATTCTTTCCAATGCAAAACTGGTTGCTAGGCGATATTTGAGCCACACTGGAGGCGACGAGGAACCGATATTTGACTTTTTCATTTTCTCTCAAGCAATTCAAAGCGAGTGTGTGTTTTCCCAGATGTTGAATGAGCTGGAATATCTTTATCCAGGCCTAATCCCGCCGCATCCGACGAGTTACACATCATCAAACAGGGTCAAACTACCCAGCAGTTATTGGACACATCGTTTTTCATCTTTCTGTCATCGCTCAGAAAAAATGTGTCATTTCATTATCCCAGCGTTCAGCATCACATTTTTTCTGGGGGGGGGGTGGTGATGTGAAAAGTGAGTTTATCAAAGATCCACGTGATGAAAGCAGCCATTGTGCGGACGAGGAAGTGGTCAAAGCAGCTCCCACGGTCGTTTTACCCAATTGGATTCCCTGCCCCTTTGAAACGCGTCCACTCGAGTCGGTCTCCATTAAGTGTGGCGCTGCTTATCTTGTGTCTTATCCGCACGGTTTTGGAAAGCGTGGTTCGGCTCCAGCTCCGGACCTTGGTGCTGATGATATCTGTGATTCATCCACCGCATTGTCTGGACTCAGCAGCACCCTTTGTACCGGTGCCAGTATGAACTGAACACTCGCTCTGCTCACAACACACACACACACACACACACACACACACACACACACACACACACACACACACACACACACACACACACAACCAAGTGAACACTCACACACACAGGCAGACATACTTGCACACACTCATGTGTACACACGCATAGTACCAGACCCCTTTTCCATACGCGCGCGCACGAAGGCGTCAATAAAAGCAAAAAAAACACACACATGAGCTGACACACGCAAGTAGATAATGACACAACATTGGCAGAGGCATGTGTGCACGTTCACAAATGGCACGCGCAGTTGGAGACACACACACTAGAGTAGCAGACAGTAGCGCACAAACACCACACACACACACACACACACACTAGAGTAGCAGACAGTAGCGCACAAACACCACACACACACACACACACACTAGAGTAGCAGACAGTAGCGCACAAACACCACATACACACACACACACACACACACACACACACTAGAGTAGCAGACAGTAGCACACAAACACCACACACACACACACACACACACACACACACACACACACACACTAGAGTAGCAGACAGTAGCGCACACACACCACACACACACACACACTAGAGTAGCAGACAGTAGCACACAAACACCACGCACACACACACACACACACACACACACACACACACACACACACACACACACACACACACACACACACACACACACACACACACACACAGACAGACAGACAGACAGACACAGACACACTGCGGGGGAGCGGTCTAGGTGCAGGAGCCGGTCTGGTTTAGGGGGAGGACAGATAAAAAAGTGTTCAGACCTTCTCACTGACAGCCAGACAGATACGGACCAGTCACAGCCCGTGAGTGATGCCGGGAGAGAGGTCAGGCCTGTGATAAGCCTTCCCTCACACAGGAGACAGACCACTGATGCGGTCAGAGTCCCTTCCTCCTCGAAACGTGCTGTGTGCGCCGTCTAATTTTCAAAGAACCTTGTCTATACTTTCAAAAGAACGCGTTAAAAAGAGAAAAATGCCTCCACCCCTTTGTTGGGTGTTGGGCCTCACTCCTGATATCAGTGGACGAGAAGCATCTCATTGAACCATGGGGGACGGGGGTCGGGGGTCAAGGTATGACTTCCATAATTATTTTTGTGAGTGACTGCATCTAAAAATGGATGCCGTTGTAAGCACTTAAATATTTTGGGCTTTTTTAAAAAAATTTCCAATTAACGTTACAATTGTAACCGGTTATTTTCTTGCCCGGTGCGGGATTCGATACGAGGTGTACTGCACCACAAGGCGACGTCGCTAACCGCTCGGCTAAAGGGGTCAGCCCCGTTAGCTAGGGGCTAACGTGTGTTATCAGTAGTTTACAGTCGTCACCCTCTCCCGGAAGCGCGCCCTGGCGCTTTGTTCTTCCCGCGCTCCGAAGAGACTTCTGAGGATCTGCACACTTCCGGATCCCACCGCTGCCACCAATGTAACCGGTTATTTTCTTGCCTGGTGCGGGATTCGATACGGGGTGTACTGCACCACAAGGCGACATCACTAACCGCTCGGCTAAAGGGGTCAGCCCCGTTAGCTAGGGGCTAACGTGTCTTATTAGTAGTTTACACAATTGTCTTAGGTAAGAAAATTGGCAAATACATATTTTTCGGCACCCCCGCCTCTATCCTCGCTTCTCCCTCGTATTCTATCGCTCGGTATCGTCCACGTGGTTTCCTTCAGGGTAGGAGTTCACAGAAACGCCATCAGCAGAGCTAGTATCAGTAAGACGTCCTCTGTTACCCTTTGACGTGTTCAAACGAATCAGTCTTCCGATAAAAGATGTTAAGTGCCTCCGACGTGTCGGCGTGGTCTTCTGGGTCGTCGGCTAGCTAAAAACCGTGATTCAGACAAGCTAGCGTTAGCCCCGTTGAACCGCCGCAGCAGCAGCAGCATCTGTTTTACAACGTCGACGTTAAGGGTCCGATCAGGATATGACGTGGGTAATTTATAACCCTAGTTAGTCAAATTAAAATGTGGAGTGAAGGGCCTCCGGGTGGCGTGGCGGTCTAGTCCGTTGCCTACCAACACGGGGATGATCGGTTCGAATCCCGGTGTTGCCTCCGGCCTAGTCGAGCGTCCCTACAGGCACAATTGGTCGTGTCAGTGGGTGGGAAGCCGGATGTGGGTATGTGTCCTGGTCGCTGCACTAGCGCCTCCTCTGGTCGGTCGGTCGGGGCGCCTGTTCGGTGGGAGGGGGAACTGGGGGCGGGGTGGCAGCTGCCACCCCTGGGACACAGTCTTGCCACCCCATTTATAAATCAGATAATATGTTTTT